>NC_053490.1:5410335-5710335 GCF_905171775.1 Rana temporaria | reverse complement strand
ATTTATATATTTTTTTATTAGTTATATATTTTTTTATATATTTTTTTTATATATTTTTTTATTATTTTTTTTATTATTTTATTTTTTATTATTTTTTTATGTATAATTTTTGTGTTATAATTTTTTATTTACATATATTTTATAATTTTTTATTTATATATATATATTTTTTTATTGATATATTTTCTTATATATTTTTTTATTATTTTTTATTTTATTTTTTATTATTTTTTTATGCATAATTTTTGTTTTATAATTTCTTATTTACATATATTTTATAATTTTTTATTTATATATTTTTTTATTTAATATATTTTTTTATTAATATATATATATATATATATATATATTTCTAGAAGACCCATTAGGGGGCTTTGTCAAAATATGAGGGGTCTAAAAAGGGAATTTTCCCCATATGGGGTGATAAGGGTGTGCCCAGGCACACCTGGCTCACCCTGTGCTCAGGCCTATGCAAACAGCTATTTCTTCAGGATAAAAAAAGGTCCAAGTACATTGATCACCCCGAGGGGGAATGCTCTTTTCTCAACAAAAGTGGGGGTTACAATGAAACAACATCTCATTCATCTTCTCACTATAAATAGTGAAGCCAGAGGGGGCTTTTTTATTAGGCAAATTAGGCGGTCGCCTAAGGCCTCGCACTCACAGGGGCCTCGCGGCCGCTAAACTTTCCCAATGCATTACTCCAATTTTGAGGGACAGGGGACCTTAACGCTGCTGTGCTGAGGCAGCGTTAAGAGCCCAGCGTCCCTAACAACCAGTGAATATCGGTGACACCACCCCTTGTGACGTCAATGACCCAGCACGCCCTCAGTCAATGACGTCACAAGGGGGGCGGGTTCACCAGTTGACATTACCGGTTGGCCCCCCGCCCCTTAGTTATTAAAAAGCATGATCTGGGGACCGCCTTACTTAAAGGGGGCTTCCAGATTCCGATAAGCCCCCCCCTGCCCGCAGACCCCCAAAACCACTGGCCAGGGTTGTGGGGAAGAGGCCCTTGTCCTTGAATTATTTTTCCCATCATGGGCGTGAGTGGTGGCCCCATGTCAAATTTTGCCTAAGGTCTCACAAAGCCTAGCGCCGCCTCTGAGTGAAGCACAAAACCATACACAACGTATACACAGAGATGACCGATACAATGTAACACCAAAGTGCCGCATACTTCTCCGCGCATCGCTGCCGACATTCACACGCCGATCTTGGAAGTGAAGAAGAATTCTTTGTAAAGTAAAAAATGGAAATCTGGAGAAATATTCGTCGCAATGTAGAAATGTGTCTCCTATAACGGGACAGCGGCGGCGACTCTTTTCCGGGGGTTAATATCGAAATATCAGAAAATCAATATAATATATGAGTGCCCCATCATTGGTGTCAGTGGGAGGAATAGTGTCCCATCATTGGTGTCAGTGGGAGGAATAGTGTCCCATCATTGGTGTCAGTGGAAGGAATAGTGTCCCATCGTTGGTGTCAGTGGGAGGGAATAGTGTCCCATCATTGGTGTCAGTGGGAGGAATAGTGTCCCATCATTGGTATCAGTGGGAGGAATAGTGTCCTATCATTGGTGTCAGTGGGAGGAATAGTGTCCCATCATTGGTGTCAGTGGGAGGAATAGTGTCCCATCATTGGGGTCAGTGAGAGGAATAGTGTCCCATCATTGGTATCAGTGGGAGGAATAGTGTCCCATCATTGGTGTCAGTGGGAGGAATAGTGTCCCATCATTGGGGTCAGTGAGAGGAATAGTGTCCCATCATTGGTATCAGTGGGAGGAATAGTGTCCCATCATTGGTGTCAGTGGGAGGAATAGTGTCCCATCGTTGGTGTCAGTGGGAGGAATAGTGTCCCATCATTGGTGTCAGTGGGAGGAATAGTGTCCCATCATTGGGGTCAGTGAGAGGAATAGTGTCCCATCATTGGTGTCAGTGGGAGGAATAGTGTCCCATCATTGGGGTCAGTGGGAGGAATAGTGTCCCATCATTGGTATCAGTGGGAGGAATAGTGTCCCATCACTGGTGTCAGTGGGAGGAATAGTGTCCCATCATTGGTGCCAGTGGGAGGAATCGTGTCCCATCATTGGTGTCAGTGGAAGGAATAGTGTCCCATCGTTGGTGTCAGTGGGAGGGAATAGTGTCCCATCATTGGTGTCAGTGGGAGGAATAGTGTCCCATCATTGGTATCAGTGGGAGGAATAGTGTCCCATCATTGGTGTCAGTGGAGGAATTCGTGTCCCATTATTGGTGTCAGTGGGAGGAATAGTGTCCCATCATTGGTGTCAGTGGGAGAAATAGTGTCCCATCATTGGTATCAGTGGGAGGAATAGCGCCCCATCATTGGTATCAGTGGGAGGAATAGTGTCCCATCATTGGTGTCAGTGACAAGGATTATTCCTCATTGTTGGTGTCAGTGGATGGTATAGTGGCCCCAAAGACTGGATAAAAAAGAGAGAAAATTGCCGCACCTGGCCCCCCGGGGGGCACAGTTTGGAGCCCGCCGCATTACAATAATAGAATCCATCCATATAGAATAGGTTCCCACCTTTGCATGTGCGGCTGACGCTTTATCGCAGTGCGTTTTGCATTTTTTTTAATGCACGTTTTTGCATTTCTTGGGAAGTGTTAATGTTGCAAGGAGGGGGAGGGGGTGTGTCTTATCCTGCAGGAAAACGCACCATGTATGCATTTTTGGTGCATTTTGGATGCGATTCCATTGAAGTCTATGGAGCCAAAAAACGCATTGTGCTGCGTGTAAAAAAAACAGTTAATATATATATATATATATATATATGCAATGACTATAATCTGGGTTTATAGAAGCAGAAACTCCTCCCTTCCAAGCCCCCCTTGACTCCACCCCCTACCCACCTCTGAGCACCGTTCCTTGCTTCCACCCCTGCGCACCTCCCAGTACCACCCCTTCTACAAAAATACTGAAACAAAGTATCATTTCGTGGTGCTGAGTATTTTGTATGGAATTTGTTAATGATAACAAGAAAGGCAGTAAAATAGAAATAGCAAAAATGGGCACCCCACCGACAATGGATCCACCCCAGCAGCCAGCATCAATACACCATCCAGCAGCCATCATTAATAGACCATCCAGCAGCCAGCATCAATACACCCTCCAGCAGCCAGCAACAATACACCCTCCAGCAGCCAGCAACAATACACCCTCCAGCAGCCATCATTAATAGACCATCCAGCAGCCAGCAACAATACACCCTCCAGCAGCCAGCATCAATACACCCTCCAGCAGCCAGCATCAATACACCCTCCAGCAGCCAGCAACAATACACCCTCCAGCAGCCAGCAACAATACACCCTCCAGCAGCCAGCAACAATACACCCTCCAGCAGCCAGCAACAATACACCCTCCAGCAGCCAGCAACAATACACCCTCCAGCAGCCAGCAACAATACACCCTCCAGCAGCCAGCAACAATACACCCTCCAGCAGCCAGCATCAATACACCCTCCAGCAGCCATAATCAATAGACCCTCCAGCAGCCAGCAACAATACACCCTCCAGCAGCCAGCATCAATAGAGCCTCCAGCAGCCAGCATCAATAGACCCTCCAGCAGCCAGCAACAATAGACCCTCCAGCAGCCAGCATCATTACACCCTCCGGCAGCCAGCATCAATACACCCTCCAGCAGCCAGCATCAATAGACCCTCCAATAGCCAGCATCAATACACCTTCCAGCAGCCAGCATCAATAGACCCTTCAGCAGCCAGCATCAACAGACCCTCCAGCAGCCAGCATCAATAGACCCTCCAGCAGCCAGCATCAATAGACCCTCCAGCAGCCAGCATTAGTAGACCCTTCAGCAGCCAGCATCAATAGACCCTCCAGCAGCCAGCATCAATAGACCCTCCAGCAGCCAGCATCAATACACCCTCCAGCAGCGAGCATCAATACACCCTCCAGCAGCCAGCATCAATAGACCCTCCAGCAGCCAGCATCAATAGACCCTCCAGCAGCCAGCATCAATACACCCTCCAGCAGCCAGCATCAATACACCCTCCAGCAGCCAGCATCAATGCACCCTCCAGCAGCCAGCATCAATATACCCTCCAGCAGCCAGCATCAATATACCCTCCAGCAGCCAGCATCAATAGACCCTCCAGCAGCCAGCATCAATAGACCCTCCAGCAGCCAGAATCAATAGACCCTCCAGCAGCCAGCATCAATAGACCTTCCAGCAGCCAGCATCAATACACCCTCCAGCAGCCAGCATCAATACACCCTCCAGCAGCCAGCATTAATAGACCCTCCAGCAGCCAGCATCAATACACCCTCCAGCAGCCAGCATCAATACACCCTCCAGCAGCCAGCATCAATAGACCCTCCAATAGCCAGCATCAATACACCTTCCAGCAGCCAGCATCAATAGACCCTTCAGCAGCCAGCATCAACAGACCCTCCAGCAGCCAGCATCAATAGACCCTCCAGCAGCCAGCATCAATAGACCCTCCAGCAGCCAGCATCAATACACCCTCCAGCAGCGAGCATCAATACACCCTCCAGCAGCCAGCATCAATAGACCCTCCAGCAGCCAGCATCAATAGACCCTCCAGCAGCCAGCATCAATACACCCTCCAGCAGCCAGCATCAATACACCCTCCAGCAGCCAGCATCAATGCACCCTCCAGCAGCCAGCATCAATATACCCTCCAGCAGCCAGCATCAATAGACCCTCCAGCAGCCAGCATCAATAGACCCTCCAGCAGCCAGAATCAATAGACCCTCCAGCAGCCAGCATCAATACACCCTCCAGCAGCCAGCATTAATAGACCCTCCAGCAGCCAGCATCAATACACCCTCCAGCAGCCAGCATCAATACACCCTTCAGCAGCCGGCATCAATAGCACCATCGGACTTTTGTTGACGTAAAGTTTGTCCGTTTGCAGACCGAACTTTTTGACGGATGAATCCCGAAACTTGGTCCGATGGAACGACTAGATGTTAACCCCTTCCCTGCCAGTGTCATTAGTACAGTGACAGTGCATATTTTTTACCAAAAACGCGTAGCAGAACACATATTGCTCTAAATTTATGAAGAAATTAAAAATGTTCGTCCTTTTGTCCACCAGAGAGGCAGAATGGCGATGTAAACAAGGCAAATCGCCGTTCTCACATGGAAGAAGATAGAGATCGATGGTCAGACCATCCCCCCCCCCCCCCCCCCCACAGTTAGAACGCACTCCTTAGGGACACACTTAACCCTGGTTAACTGAACAAGCTGAAGGTAGAAGCTACCTAGTTACATAGTTACATAGTCAGTCAGGTTGAAAAAAGAAACAAGTCCATCCGGTTCAACCACAAAAGCTGATTGGCTCCCGTACACGGCTGCACCAGATTTTTCACCCTCCAGTTGTAGTAAATCTCCCCCTCATCTCTGCTCAGCACACAGCACACAACACTCGGCACTCAGCACACAGCACTCAGCACTCAGCACTCAGCACACAGCACACAGCACACAGCACACAGCACTCAGCACACAGCACACAGCACACAGCACTCAGCACACAGCACACAGCACACAGCACTCAACACTCAGCGCTCAGCACACAGCACTCAGCACACAGCACTCAGCACACAGCACACAGCACACAGCACTCAACACTCAGCACACAGCACACAACACTCAGCACTCAGCACACAGCACACAGCACACAGCACTCAGCACTCAGCACTCAGCACACAGCAGTCAGCACTCAACACTCAGCACACAGCACTCAGCACACAGCACACAGCACTCAGCACACAGCACTCAGCACTCAGCACACAGCACACAGCACTCAGCACACAGCACTCAGCGCACAGCACTCAACACACAGCACACAGCACACAGCACTCAGCACACAGCACACAGCACTCAGCACACAGCACACAGCACTCAGCACACAGCACTCAGCACACAGCACAAAGCACACAGCACTCAGCACACAGCACTCAACACTCAGCACACAGCACACAGCACACAGCACTCAACACTCAGCACACAGCACACAACACTCAGCACTCAGCACACAGCACTCAGCACTCAGCACACAGCACACAGCACTCAGCACACAGCACTCAGCGCACAGCACTCAACACACAGCACACAGCACACAGCACTCAGCACACAGCACACAGCACTCAGCACACAGCACACAGCACTCAGCACACAGCACTCAGCACACAGCACAAAGCACACAGCACTCAGCACACAGCACTCAACACTCAGCACACAGCACACAGCACACAGCACTCAACACTCAGAACACAGCACTCAGAACACAGCACTCAGCACACAGCACACAGCACGCAGCACGCAGCACTCAGCACTCAGCACTCAGCACTCAGCACACAGAACACAGCACTCAGCACTCAGCACTCAGCACTCAGCACACAGAACACAGCACTCAGCACACAGCACACAGAACACAGCACTCAGCACTCAGCACTCAGCGCACAGCGCACAGCGCACAGCACTCAGCACTCAGCACACAGCACTCAGCACACAGCACACAGCACTCAGCACACAGCACACAGAACACAGCACACAGCACTCAGCACTCAACACACAGCGCACAGCACACAGCACTCAGCACTCAACGCACAGCACACAGAACACAGCACACAGCACTCAGCACACAGCACACAGCACTCAGCACACAGCACACAGCACACAGCACACAGCACTCAACACTCAGCACACAGCGCTCAGCACTCAGCACACAGGACTCAGCGCTCAGCACACAGCACTCAGCACACAGCACTCAGCACTCAGCACTCAGCACTCAGCACTCAGCACTCAGCACACAGCACACAGCACTCAACACTCAACACTCAGCACACAGCGCTCAGCACATAGCACACAGCACTCAGCACACAGCGCTCAGCACTCAGCACACAGCACACACCCACAGCACTCAAAACTGAGCACACAGCACTCAGCAGCACACAGCACTCAGCACACAGCACTCAACACACAGCACTCAGCACACAGCGCTCAACACACAGCACTCAACACACAGCACTCAACACACAGCACTCAACACACAGCACTCAACACACAGCACTCAGCACACAGCACACAGCACTCAGCACACAGCACTCAGCAGCACACAGCACTCAGCACTCAGCACATCACTCAGCACACAGCACACAGCAGCACACAGCACTCAGCACACAGCACTCAGCACACAGCACGCAGCACACAGCACTCAGCACACATCACTCAGCACTCAGCACACAGCAGCACACAGCACTCAGCACACATCACTCAGCACACAGCAGCACACAGCACTCAGCACACAGCACTCAGCACACAGCAGCACACAGCACTCAGCACTCAGCACACATCACTCAGCACACAGCAGCACACAGCACTCAGCACACAGCACTCAGCACACAGCAGCACACAGCACACTGCAGCACACAGCACACAGCACTCAGCACACAACACTCACACATATATGCCAGGTATGTGATGACAGATAAGCGGTGGCTGCACAGATTTCCTCGGCTGCTCTGCTGTGAGTCCTGACAGTCTAATGCAATGCGAGTCTCACAATCGGATCGCTGTGTGTTGGGTACCTGCAGCTCCATGGAGATCTCCCAGCCCCCGGGATCCTTCACAAGTTCTCACAGGAGGAGCGTCTCTTCCATAAGTCTCCGAGACTCCGACCGTCACCAGTCCAGGCGAGACTCCGACCGTCTCCAGTCCAGGCGAGACTCCGACCGTCACCAGTCCAGGCGAGACTCCGACCGTCACCAGTCCAGGCGAGACTCCCAATGAGGAAGTTTAAGGTGAAGCAAAGGGATGTGCAACACACACAGGAAAGGAGGCGGAAAATCTCCACCGTACAGTCACAGGACATTCACAGTACATTCACCGCAATACAACCACCGTACATTCACCCTACATTCACCGTACAGTCACAGGACATTCACCACAGTACAATTCACCGTACATTCACCGTACAGTCACCGTACAGTCACAGGACATTCACAGTACATTCACCGCAATACAACCACCGTACATTCACCCTACATTCACCGTACAGTCACAGGACATTCACCACAGTACAATTCACCGTACAGTCACAGGACATTCACCACAGTACAATTCACCGTACATTCACCGTACAGTCACCGTACAGTCACAGGACATTCACAGTACATTCACCGCAATACAACCACCGTACATTCACCCTACATTCACCGTACAGTCACAGGACATTCACCACAGTACAATTCACCGTACATTCACCGTACAGTCACCGTACAGTCACAGGACATTCACAGTACATTCACCGCAATACAACCACCGTACATTCACCCTACATTCACCGTACAGTCACAGGACATTCACCACAGTACAATTCACCGTACATTCACCGTACAGTCACCGTACAGTCACAGGACATTCACAGTACATTCACCGCAATACAACCACCGTACATTCACCCTACATTCACCGTACAGTCACAGGACATTCACCACAGTACAATTCACCGTACAGTCACAGGACATTCACCACAGTACAATTCACCGTACAGTCACAGGACATTCACAGTACAATTCACCGTACAGTCACAGGACATTCACCACAGTACAGCCACCGTACATTCACCGTACATTCACAGTACAGTCACAGGACATTCACCACAGTACAGCCACCGTACATTCACCACAATACAACCACCGTACATTCACCGTACAGTCACAGTACATTCGCCACAATACAACCACCGTACATTCACCGTACAGTCACAGGACATTCACCACAGTACAACCACCGTACATTCACCGTACATTCACCCTACAGTCACAGGACATTCACCACAGTACAGCCACCCTACATTCACCGTACACATTCACCACAATACAACCACCGTACATTCACCCTACATTCACAGTACATTCACCAGTCACAGTACAACCACCGTACATTCACCCTACATTCACAGTACATTCACCAGTCACAATACAACCACCGTACATTCACCGTACATCCACCGTACATTCACCACAATACAACCACCGTACAGTCACAGGACATTCACCACAGTACAACCACCGTACATTCACCGTACATTCACCACAATACAACCACCGTACATTCACCCTACATTCACCAGTCACAGTACAATTCACCGTACATTCACCACAATACAACCACCCTACATTCACCAAATAATCACCATTCGTTCACCACAATACAACCATACAGTCTCCTTCCTCCTGCTGGTGACTCCTCTAGTGATATAAAGATCTATATCCACTTAAGGACCGGACCAATATGCTGCTACATGACCCAAGGGGTTTTTACAATTCGGCACTGCGTCGCTTTAACAGACAATTGCGCGGTCGTGCGACGTGGCTCCCAAACAAAATTGGCGTCCTTTTTTCCCCACAAATAGAGCTTTCTTTTGGTGGTATTTGATCACCTCTGCGGTTTTTAGTTTTTGCGCTATAAACAAAAATAAAGCGACAATTTTAAAAAAAATACAATATTTTTTACTTTTTGCTATAATAAATATCCCCCAAAAACATATATAAAAACATTTTTTTCCCTCAGTTTAGGCCGATACGTATTCTTCTACCCATTTTTAGTAAAAAAAAATCGCAATAAGTGTTTATCGATTGGTTTGCGCAAAATTTATAGCGTTTACAAAATAGGGGATAGTTTTATGGCATTTTTATAAAAATTTTTTTTTTTTTACTACTAATGGCGGCGATCAGCGATTTTTTTCGTGACTGCGACATTATGGCGGACACTTCGGACAATTTTGACACATTTTTGGGACCATTGTCATTTTCACAGCAAAAAATGCATTTAAATTGCATTGTTTATTGTGAAAATGACAGTTGCAGTTTGGGAGTTAACCACAGGGGGCGCTGTAGGAGTTAGGGTTCACCTAGTGTGTGTTTACAACTGTAGGGGGGTGTGGCTGTAGGACTGACATCATCGATCGAGTCTCCCTATAAAAGGGATCACTCGATCGATGCGCCGCCACAGTGAAGCACGGGGAAGCCGTGTTTACATACGGCTCTCCCCGTTCTTCAGCTCCGGGGAGCGATCGCGACGGAGCGGCTATAAACAAATAGCCGCACAACTGCCAACCTACCAAGACACGGCCGTCCACCTAAACTGACCGGGCCGGGCAAGGAGAGCATTCATCAGAGAAGCAGCCAAGAGGTCCATGGTAACTCTGGAGGAGCTGCACAGCTCAGGGGGGAGAATCTGTCCACAGGACAACTATTAGTGGTCTCTCCACAAATCTGCCCTTTATGGAAGAGTGACGAGAAGAAAGACATTGGAGAAAGAAAGACACAGGGGGTACAGACACTGCACCTGTAAGGGGCCCGGTTCCCCCCCATTTTTTATTTGTTTGTTTTTTTGCCTGACCCCCCCCCCCCCTCTCTTTAGCAACTCGGCGGCAGGAGAGAGAAGAGAAGACCCTTTCGTTACCACATCCCCCCGCTGCGGCATGACAAAGAAGGGCCACCCCTTCCCCCGGTTCTCTGCTCCAGGGGGCCCCCTGCCTAAAGCTGTGTAAGGGACCCCAACATTTGCGTATGTTACAAGTTCTTCAGACACGCAAAGATCACACAAGCTGCTGGACGTGGCTTTTCACGGCTCCATCTGATCTCCCGGAATCTGGAAGTTTCCTTTTCAGGATTTATTAAAGGATTTCCTGAGAGCCGGAGATTAATAGTCCGAATCTCCCAAAGCTGCCGCATGTTACCAGAGATGACCCGCTGTGATACAACCCAAGCTGAAGGGAGCATCTCCATGGGGGGGGGGGGGGTTTGCTGGGGGGGTCTGTTTGCTGGGGGGGGGTCTGTTTGCTGGGGGGGGGGTGTCTGTTTGCTGGGGGGGGTGTCTGTTTGCTGGGGGGGGGCTGTTTGCTGGGGGGGGGGGGGGGTTGTTTGATGCAGAACTTAACAGAAAACTTTTCTTTTGTTGTATTGGGACTGAGAGGGGAAGGGTTTGACCCCCCCCCCCCCATCCTTGGTCCTCTCATCATATCATCTTCCAGGTTCCAAATACTCCTCATGGAGATCCCACCAGAGGGCCGGTGACAACATCAAGCTCACACCATAATGCTGGTGTCACCACCCCAGTGCCTTCCGAAAAAAAAGAGATCCCTCCCCACACACTATAGATCCCAACCTTTCCATTCCCTGCACCCCTCTACCTACTTCCTTTGCACCACATCCTCCTGATCCCCTGCACCCCTTCACCCACATCCCCTTCACTCCCTACCTTTCCATTCCCTGCACCCCTCTACCTACATGCCCTGCACTACTTCCCTCCACATCCTCTGCACCCCCAAACAATGCATCCCCCTGTACCCATCAACCTACATCTTCTGCAACTCTTCCCTCTACGTCTCCTATGCCTCTGACCTCTGCAACCCCTGTACCCCTCTCTTTATATCCCAGCACCCGTCCACACTACATCCCCTGCACCCCTCCAACTACATCCAAGGCTCCCCCTCCCTCTGAATGCCCTGCACCCCTCCACCTACATTCTCTGCCGCCTCAAATTGTGCACCCTCTGTACAGTTTCCCACTGCGTTCCCTGCACCACTTCCTTCTGCATCCCCTCAACCCCTCCACTTACATGCTTTGCACCATCTCCCTCCAGGTCCTCTGCACCCCAAAGCTCTGCGTCCTACACCTCTAACCTCTGCAATCTCTGTACCCCTCTCCTTACATCCTCTACACCCCTCCACACTATATCCCTTGCACCTTTTCAACTACAACCCCTGTAACCCCTTCCACCTGCATCCCCTGTACCCCTCTACCTACATCCCCTACACCGCTTCCATCTGCATCTCCTGCACCCCAAACTCTGCATCCCCTGTACCGCTTAACCTACATCTTCCGCACTTCTTTCCTCTATGTATCCTATGCCTCTGACCTCTGCAACCCCTGTACCCCTCTCTTTACATCCCCGGCACCCCTCCAAATTACATCCCTTGCACCCCTCCAACTACATCCAAGGCTCCCCCTCCCTCTGTATCCCCTCCACCTACATCCTCTTCACCCCCTGTACCGCTTCTCTCTGCAACCCCTGAACCCCTCCACCTACATCCTCTTCACCCCCTGCACCACTTCTCTCTGCATCCCCTGAACCCCTCCACCTACATCCTCTTCACCCCCTGCACCACTTCTCTCTGCATCCCCTGAACCCCTCCACCTACATCCTCTTCACCCCCTGTACCGCTTCTCTCTGCAACCCCTGAACCCCTCCACCTAAATCCTCTTCATCCCCTGTACCGCTTCTCATCTGCATGACCTGCACCACTTCTCTCTGAACCCCTGAACCCCTTCACCCACATCCCTTGCACCATATGCCTCCAGGTCCTCTGCACCCCCAAGCTCTGTTTTCTTTGTACCCCTCCACCTACCTCTCTTGCACCCCTCCACCCTGCATCTCCTACACCTCTAACCTCTGCAATCTCTGTACCCCTCTTCTTACATCCTCTGCACCCCTCCACACTATATCCCTTGCACCTCTTCAACTACATCCCCTGTACCCCTTCTGTCTGCATCCCCTGCACCCCCAACCTCTGCATTTCCTGCGCCACTTCCATCTGCATCCCCTGTACCCCCAACCTCTGCATTTCCTGCGCCACTTCCATCTGCATCTCCTGTACCCCTCTACCTACATCCCCTGCACCACTTCCATCTGCATCCCCTGCACCCCCAACCTCTGCATTTCCTGCGCCACTTCCATCTGCATCCCCTGTACCCCCAACCTCTGCATTTCCTGCGCCACTTCCATCTGCATCTCCTGTACCCCTCTACCTACATCCCCTGCACCACTTCCGTCTGCATCCCCTGCACCCCCAACCTCTGCATCTCCTGCACCCCTATAGTTACATCCCCTCTACTCTTTTTCTCTACATTCCCTCCACCCCCAACCTCTGCTTCCCCTGCACCCCTCTACCTACATCCCCCGTACTCCTTTCCTCTGCATCCCCTCCACCCCTTCTGTATCTTTATTTATTCTAAAGGTGGCCAGAAGGAAAGAAAACCAGGAAATAAATGATCACAGTCTGTAAATTAAGTCTTGGCACCCCCTCTAAAAGCCACCTAGCCCATGAGCATAGCTCCCAACTGTCCCTGATTTTGAGGGACTGTCCCTGACTTGGAGCAATGTCCCTCTGTCCCTCTTTTCTCCTCATTTGTCCCTCATTTTGGTCTGATCTATATAGTTGTAAATAAAATTCACTTGTTATCTTTCAAAAAGTGTTTTCCAGCTCTAAACCTTTCATCTGATTTCTAAATGGTTGCATTTGTAAATTCCAAAAGCCAATCTAACGGAATAGTAGTGATAAAAAAAAGCACTTCTGGGTTTAACCAATATAGTTTTTTTGTCCAATACTCCTTTCAAGGGGGTGTGGCAACGGGTGTGTCCTATACCTGCATACTTTTGCTGATAGGTGGCCCTCATTCCCATCTCAAAAAGTTGGGAGGTATGCATGAGTACAGGGTTTGACAAATTTGCTTGGAATCTAGGAGCCAGCTAAAAAAGTTAGGAACCAGAAAACGCACCCCGTCCCGACGAGCTTGCGCGCAGAAGCGAACACATACGTGAGCAGCGCCCGCATATGTAAACGGTGTTCAAACCACACATGTGAGGTATCGCCGCGATTGGTAGAGCGAGAGCAATAATTCTAGCACTAGACCTCCTCTGTAACTCTAAACATGCAACCTGTAGATTTTCTTAAACGTCGCCTATGAAGATTTTAAAGGGTAAAAGTTTGTCGGCAATCCACGAGCGGACGCAATTTTGAAGCGTGACATGTTGGGTATCAATTTACTCGGCATAACATTATCTTTCATAATATTAAAAAAAATGGGGATAACGTTACTGTTGTCTTATTTTTTCATTAAAAAAAGTGTAATTTTTTCCCAAAAAAAGTGCACTTGTAAGACCGCTGCGCAAATACGGCGTGACAGAAAGTATTGCAACGATCGCCATTTAATTCTCTAGGGTGTTAGGATAAAAAATATATATAATGTTTGGGGGTTCTAATTAGAGGGAAGAAGATGGCAGTGAAAATAGTGAAAAATTACATTAGAATTGCTGTCTAACTTGTAATGCTTAACTTGTAATACCAACAGCCACCACCAGATGGCGCCAGCTCACACAAAAAAAAGCCAAGTCGCCAGGATGCCATTTCTAGTCGCCATGGCGACCTGGCGCCCGGGATTTGTCGAGCCCTGCATGAGTAGGTATGCAGGGAGGTATGCAAATGTAGTTCTGGCCAAAGAGGTGTAATAAAAGAAGTCCTGTATCCCAAAACTGTGAGCCCTTAGCATATGACATGGATAGGAATAGACTGTATGCCATAAATGTGTCAGGTTCTAACAAAATAGGCCGCAACAAATTGACTTTCTCGTTACATGATTTCACAAAACAAGTGTAAGTCATTTTTTACAAATAATGTCGGGACAACTCATCCCAGGATGGGGAAGGAGTCCCTCCTCTGAAAATTGCGAGTCCATATAATTAGATTTGTATGTTTTATGCTGGGATAGAGAAATCTCTTTATCTCTGTCATAGAGGGAGCCACACGAGTGAGCTTAGCTGGACGCATTCTGGTTCTGCGATGAGTTAATTAAGTGTCAGTATGACATCAGAATTAGAAGCATTGCACTAATTAGATTAAAGTAATTAGGCTACCTTAGGGAAGCTGCCACTAATCGGGATGAGAGGAGATAAATGAATTGTAACTAATCATTGCTAGCTGGTCTAGCGGAACGTATGTAAGGTTCAGCGACTCCAGAGAGGCCCGGAGCAAAACAACAAGACATCAGCGCAGGGCCGGCCATGACGGGGTTAAAGAAAAAGCCCTGCCATGGTCGGAGGGAGGGGTCAGTGAGGAAGGAGAGCGATGGGAGGGAGGTTATATATTTCCCCTCCCACGCTTCCCGGTTAACACGTGGGGAGAAGTTTCTGTGCCTGCTGGGGACTTGCTGCTCTGCCAGAAACGAAAAGGGGTGAGGTAGGCCGCGATCGGGTGCCTTTTTTACCGTTTTTTCGGCGTTTTAGGTCAGCGCTGCTGGGGGAAGCTAGGCCCTGATAAAAAAAAAAAAAAAAAAAACGAGCGCCGCTAGGCCGCAGCCGGGGACTCAATTTTAAGCTCATCCAGCGGCCTGTACCATGGCTGGGGTCGAGGCCATGATTGCCCAGCTCAGGCAGGAGGCGGATCGCCGCGGTGAGGGGTGGCTGCAGTCCATGCTGGGGCCACTCCTCCCGCACGGGGACACGGGGAACGATTCATCCGGCCGGGGGGGCGGGGGGGGCACCCCGCGAGCGGGGGGGGGCTCATACTGCCACCCAGGATGTAGCCAGCAGCCCACCTGTCCGGGGGGGGGAGGATTACACCCCGCGATCCAGGGTGTCCCGGCCTCCGGCACGCTATTCCCCGGGACCGTCCACCCGGTCCCACAGGAGAGGGGGCAGCCCCATCCGGGCCGCCTCGGGCCCACCCGCAAAACGGACAGCGGCGGCGGCGGGGGGGCGCCAGGAGGACACCGATCGGCAGCGGGGAACGGGGAGGGGGCGGCCAGGGGGCTCCAAGGCGGCGGCCAGGTCCGCTCGGCGAGAAGATCGGAGGGATGCGGGCTCCAACCCCGGTTGTGCACCGGTGGGCCGAGAGCCTCGGCGAAGCACATCTGTCCCTGCGGTGGCTAGCTCTTCAGCATCCGCGGCTAGCCACCTCCAATCCAGCCCCGTGGTGAGGGAGCGAGGGGGAGGGGAAGACGGCAGAGTGTCCGAGGCGCCGAGAAAAGCTATGCGGAAGTCGGTGCACGGGTCCAGGGCGCGCAGCGAGAGTGAGTCCAGCTCTGGGCCCGCGGCTCCCAGGCCCGAGTCGCCTGGAGGGCTTTCATCTGGTGAGGAGGGTCGGCATGGAGATCGATCGGAAGGGGAGCTGTCGGAGGAGGAAGTGGTGCCCAGGACGGAGGTCGCAGCGCGGGAGCCAAGCCGGACGGCTGGTGGGATTGCTTTCCAGACAGCCCGGTGAGTCGTTTTTTGGCTTTGCCTTCTATTTTACAAAATGTGGGGGTGTTAGCGGGGGGACAGGGGGGGGGTCCCCGTAGTCGTGGGGGGGTGCCCGCAGGGGTGAGTAGTGGTGATTCGGGTACACTGGGGGAACGGTCGAGAGAGGATGCCGGTTTGCACCGGTTCCTGGCGGGTTTGGAGACGTTGGTTAGCCAGCTGAAGGGTGGGGTCAGCCCCGCCGTTAGCCCGGCGGCAGCATGGGGAACGGCGGGGGGATCCGGGGTTACGGCACCTGCATTAGCGGTCGCCGTGCCGGGGGCTGTGGTGCCTGTGGACAAGGGACAAGAGGTAGGGGCTGGGGCGGCAGGTGCCGTGGTGCCGCCTACGGAAAAGGGGGATGCGGGGGTCGATTCCGCGAAGAAGAGAGAGTTGGTCCGGTTGGCGGACGCGGCTAAAGGGGAGGTTTACACGTGCTGGGAGGCACCGCTGGGTTCGCATTTGAAGCCGGAGGTGCGGGAAAAGATTTGGAAGAGTGAATATGTAGAGATATTTGCGTTGTTACCGCTGGAAAAGTTTAACCTTGATAGGGTTAAGCCGGAAGAGTCCAAGAAAGAGGACGAGGAGAAGAGGAGGTATAGGCTTATACCTAGGACTTTTGCGAATTGGTCGCAGGCCTATTCGATCATGGCGAGCGTGATCGGTGAGAAAAACCCCGAACATTGTTCGGCGCTTTTCAGTTACCAGGAGGCGATTAGCGAGGCCTACCGGTGTTACGGGGGCACGGGGTGGCTCCGGTATGATGAGCAGTTCCGGCAACGCCGGGCTATCAGGCCGGATATTAGGTGGGACACTAAGGACATTGGCCTTTGGATGCGGCTTATGTCGGCCCCACGGACGTCCACGCCGTTTTTTTCAGGGGGGGGCCGGTGGAACCTCTTCCCCAGGACAGTCGGCCGGAAAGAAGAAGGGGGTCTGCTGGCAGTTTAACGAAGGAAACTGCAGGTTCGGAGGGTCTTGCCGGTTCAAGCACGAGTGCTCCGGCTGTGGTGGCAATCACCCCTCTTCCCGGTGTTTTAAGCAAGGCAAGGGACGTCCCGGAGATTCTTCAAGTAAGAGGGAGGACTCCGGTGATGGTGGAAAGGATGCGACCGTTTCTCGGTAGATATCCTGATAGGGCGGCCGCCCTGTCGTTGGAAAGGGGTTTCTCGGTGGGTTTTAACATTCCGTGCTCTTTGTCCGTGGTCCCCCCGGTGGCTAAGAATTTACGTTCAGCGTTACAACACCCGGATGTGGTTTCAGAGAAACTGCAGAAGGAAGTGGCATTGGGCCGTATGGGGGGCCCATTCGTCTCGCCTCCCTTGGACGACTTGGTGGTTTCCCCGTTGGGGGTGGTGCCTAAGAAGGAGCCGAACAAATTTCGGCTTATTCATCATTTGTCGTTTCCGAAGGGGGGGTCGGTGAACGACGCCATCAGCATGGAGGAGTGTACGGTGAGTTACACCTCTTTTGATGCTGCGGTGGGCTGGGTCAGGCGGTATGGCCGGGGGGCCTTGATGGCCAAGTCGGACATTGAGGCTGCGTTTCGGCTCCTGCCTGTCCACCCAGATAGTTTCAGGCTCTTGGGCTGCCAGTGGGGTGGGGAGTTCTACGTAGACAAGTGTCTGCCGATGGGCTGTTCCATTTCCTGCGCGCTGTTTGAACGGTTTAGTTCGTTCCTGGAGTGGGTGGTTCGGGATGTGTCCGGCGTAAGCTCCGTGATCCACTATCTGGACGACTTTCTCTGTATTGGGCCGGCGGGGTCGCAGATTTGCGCAGTGCTGTTGGCCACTTTGGAGCACATTGCGGAGCGATTTGGTGTGCCGCTGGCGCCCGAGAAAACGGAAGGACCGAGATCGGTCATCCAATTCTTGGGCATCGTGATCGATTCAGAGAGGATGGAATGTAGGTTACCGCTGGACAAGTTGGTGGGCCTCAAGGCCGAGATTCAGGAGATGGTGGGCTTGCGGAAGGTGCAACTCCGAGCGCTTCAGTCGCTCCTGGGGAAGCTAAATTTTGCTTGCCGCATTCTCCCCATGGGGAGGGTCTTTTGCAGGCGCCTTTCGGCGGCTACAGCGGGTGTCAGGTCGCCCAGGCACTATGTGCGCCTGGGGAAGGAACATAGGGAGGATTTGTTGGTATGGCACTCCTTTTTGGACTCCTTCAACGGCAGGGCCTTGTGGATGTCCGGTCCGGTTAGCAACTTTGACATGGAGTTGTTCACAGATGCGGCTGGAGGCGCAGGTTTTGGGGCATATTTTCAAGGGCAATGGAGTGCGGGCTCATGGCCTCAGGCCTGGTTGGAGGCGGGGTTCACAAAGAACTTGGTGCTGTTGGAATTGTTTCCGGTGGTGCTGGCAGTAGAATTGTGGGGTGCGGCCTTCCGGGATCGGAAGGTGCGGTTCCATGGTGACAATATGGGGGTGGTCCAGGTGATCAACAGAGTTACGGCGTCTTCTCCTCCAGTTATTCGGCTGTTACGGCACCTGGTGCTGCGCTGTTTGCAGTTGAACATATTTGTATATGCGGTGCATCTACCGGGGGTGGAGAATGTAGTAGCTGATGCTCTGTCTCGCTTTCAGTGGGACAGGTTCCGGGAGCTGGTGCCGGAGGCAGAGGAGCAAGGTGTCCCCTGTCCAGAGTGGCTTTGGAGGATTCCGTTGGAATCGTCTCCGATTGGATCAGAAGGTCGGTAAGTGTGAACACCTGGAGGGCGTATGAGAAGGTGTGGGCGGAATGGCAGGCTCTGGTTAGGGAGGCCGAGGTGGACCCGGCCGGTCCCGAGGTCAGGGGTTTGGTGCTGTATTTCTTGGGCAGGAACATGGAGGCCGGGGTTTCTCCGTCCATGATGGACAAAAAATTGGCTGGATTGGCTTTCCTGTTTAAGTGGCAAGGGCGCCCGGACTTTACTAAGGAATTTTGTGTCCGGCAGGCTCTAAAGGGTTACAGGAAGCAGGGGCGTCAGGCGGATTCCCGTCGCCCTGTGTCGTTTGCAATATTGAGGGGTATTATGGAAAAGTTGGGGACATTGTGTTCATCCCGGTTTGAAGTGTTATTGTTTCGCGCGGCGTTCGCTTTGGCGTTCTTTGGAGCTTTTAGGGTGGGGGAGTTGGTTAGCCCCTCGAAGAAGGTGCAGGGTGGCATGTTGGCTGATGATGTGGTGTGGAATCAAGACGGGGTCGCTTTGTTGCTACGCCGGTCCAAGACGGACCAGAAAGGGAGGGGTAAAGTGGTGCGAGTCTTCCCTATTGAAGGGTCGGAATTATGCCCGGTTAGGGTAGTGCGGGAATTTTTGGATGTACGGCCAGAGTTAAGTGGCTCATTCTTGCTGCACGAGGATGGGACGGCGTTGTCACGGTATCAGTTCGTGACAGTGTTCAGACGGTGTTTGGGGGCATTGGGCCTGGTGGCTCAGGAGTTCTCGGCGCATTCCTTTCGGATTGGTGCCGCGACAGAAGCAGTACGTTGTGGCTTGGACGATGAATTGGTGAAAAGGATTGGTAGATGGGAGTCAAGGAGATTTCGATTATATGTCAGACCTCAGCTCATGGTAGAACTAGGGGGGAGCGGGGGTGCAAAACAATAGATGTCCAGGTAAAGTTCATGTCAGGCCACCTCCAAGGGGGATGGGGAGTGTATCGGGGTTTTGTTTTTGTTTGGTTAAGGGAACATGTTGGGAGTCGGGAGGGGAGCGTCTCCCGATGGGCTTGTGGTGATGGATTTCTTACTTGCTGTCTTTCAGGTGCGGGACAGGGACTGGTATGGATAATAGGCCACTCCTTCGTTCGTAGGGGGGCTGCGAGAGCGGATATGCGGCCGAACGGTCGCCAGCTGGGGGTCCCCAGACAGGAAGCGATGGTGCGGTGGTTGGGGTTCCCGGGGATGTTGTGGAGCAGGGTGGTGCCGGAAGTGCACAAGTTTGCACGCTTGGACCGACCGCCGGACGTTTTGTTGATCCATGCGGGGGGAAACGACTTGGGGGTGCGTTCTATGTTGGATGTCGCACGAGACATCAAGTTTGATTTCTTGAGGATTCGCATGTCCTACCCGGATACGGTAGTGATATGGTCTGACATTGTGGGCAGGTCTTCATGGCGGATGGCTAGATCGTGGGAAGGTGTGAACAGGGCCAGGAAAAAAATTAATCGGGACGTTGCTAAATTTGTGATCCGGAACGGCGGGTTGGTGGTTAAACACCCTGAGTTGGAGGTGGATACGTGGAGGTATCAGCTGAAAGATGGAGTTCATTTGACCGACGTGGGGATTGACATGTGGGTGTTGGGCCTACAGGACGGGATACAGCGAGCATTGAGGGTGTGGAGGTGCGCCCAAAGGTAAGGAGTTACCTTTGGGTGCTGGTGGCGGGTGTTTTGGACTTTGCAGGAGAAGAAATTACCCTGAAGTGGATGCCATTACCCAGAGGTGGTATGGGTTCTGAAGGGGCTGTTAGTCCAGTCTACCAAGGTGTAGCTGGCAAGTGGTTAATGGGGGTACTGCGGTCAGTTGGTCGTCTTTGAGTCAGTTTCGGCTTGAGGCCTAAGACCAGAGTTAGGTACTGCAGTGCTCATAAAACTTTTTAGAATGGTTACAAGTGTGTTAATGTGCCTGCAAAGTCCAGCACCAGCAGGGTTAAAATGTGTATCTCAGGTCTAATAAAGGTTTATGTGTGAAAATGTTATTTAATGTTATTTAATATTTAAAAGGTTATTTAAAAATAAATGGAGGCTGCTACGGCCAGTTTTTACTCCAAAGATTACAGTAGTGGTGTCAGTTATTTATTAAGGTAAAGGTTGAGTAAAAATGTGGGGGGCTTAGCAGATAAGGGGTTAATGTATTTATACCATAGTCAAGAGAGGCCCGGAGCAAAACAACAAGACATCAGCGCAGGGCCGGCCATGACGGGGTTAAAGAAAAAGCCCTGCCATGGTCGGAGGGAGGGGTCAGTGAGGAAGGAGAGCGATGGGAGGGAGGTTATATATTTCCCCTCCCACGCTTCCCGGTTAACACGTGGGGAGAAGTTTCCCACCCACCCTCCCTTTGTTGGGCATTTTAAAGGGGGTCATTGGTGTAGTGGGAGGTCATGGTATGTGATACGGTGTTGGCGGTTTTGGGTGCTTTTCTGGTTTTTGTTTTTTCCACACAGGTACGAACTTAGGATGTCGTGGCGGCGGCGGGTGTTTTGGACTTTGCAGGAGAAGAAATTACCCTGAAGTGGATGCCATTACCCAGAGGTGGTATGGGTTCTGAAGGGGCTGTTAGTCCAGTCTACCAAGGTGTAGCTGGCAAGTGGTTAATGGGGGTACTGCGGTCAGTTGGTCGTCTTTGAGTCAGTTTCGGCTTGAGGCCTAAGACCAGAGTTAGGTACTGCAGTGCTCATAAAACTTTTTAGAATGGTTACAAGTGTGTTAATGTGCCTGCAAAGTCCAGCACCAGCAGGGTTAAAATGTGTATCTCAGGTCTAATAAAGGTTTATGTGTGAAAATGTTATTTAATGTTATTTAATATTTAAAAGGTTATTTAAAAATAAATGGAGGCTGCTACGGCCAGTTTTTACTCCAAAGATTACAGTAGTGGTGTCAGTTATTTATTAAGGTAAAGGTTGAGTAAAAATGTGGGGGGCTTAGCAGATAAGGGGTTAATGTATTTATACCATAGTCATGACTCTTCTCTTCAATAAAGCCCTTCGCTGGGATTGTCCCGCCAGTTCTTAATCCCGGCCCCTTCACTGAAAGAGAGTGGACTATTCCTGGTTCTCACCCTACGCTAGGAGTGTTCAATGTGGTCCTGGTCTCCGCCCTTTACTGAAAGTGCTAACTCTGGGCCAAATCCACAAAAGAGATACGCAGGCGGAACTGCTGTTCCGCCTGCGTATCTCTGTGCCTAACTTTGGGAGCGATCCTCAAAAGGATTTTTCCCAAGTTAGGCAGAAGATCCGACATCCGTAATTTAGTTACGCTGTTGAATCTTAGGATGCAGTACCGCATCCGCCGCTGGGGGCATTTCGAGTCTAAATCCCTCCTTGCGTATGCAAATTAGTACTTACGGAGATCCACAAAGCTTTAGGCATTGTGTGATTTGCGTAAGTTACGAATTTGCTTGCGCAAAACTAAGGTTGGTTTTATATGGACTAACTTTAGTAGACCATGCAAAACCATACCTTTTTTTCGATCGCCGCGTTTTATTTTTAAATTTGATTTTTTTTTCCCGTCGCGTAACTTTTTTTTTTCCCGTCGCAACTTTACGAACCCGTCGCTATCCACAAAGCCCGACGTAAACTACATATGCGCGATGCACGTCGGGAAAAATGACGTCACACGCATGCGCAGTCCGTCCGGCGCGGGAGCGCGCCCTAATTTAAATGGGAATCGCCCATTTTAATTAGGGATCGCTTAAGATGCAAGGAGATCAGCTACACTGGCGCAATTTTAGAGGTAAGTGCTCTGTGGATCGCTACCTAAAATACTAAAATTGCGCCAGTGTAACTTTTCTGCCTAAAACTAAGATCCGCAATTTCTTTGTGGATTTGGCCCTCTGTTCCTGGTTCTCACCCTACGCTAGGAGTGTTCAATGTGGTCTTGGTCTCCACCCTCCATTGTAAGTCCTAAATCTGTTACCGGTTCTCACCCTACGCTAGGAGTGTTCAATGTGGTCTTGGTCTCCACCCTCCATTGTAAGTCCTAAATCTTTTACCGGTTCTCACCCTACGCTAGGAGTGTTCAATGTGGTCTTGGTCTCCACCCTCCATTGTAAGTCCTAAATCTGTTACCGGTTCTCACCCTACGCTAGGAGTGTTCAACTTGTTCCTGATCTCCACCCTCCATTGAAAGTGCCAATTTTGTTCCTGGTTCTCACCCTACGCTTGGAGTGTTCAATGTGGTCTTGGTCTCTACACTTCACTGAAAGTGCTAAACCTATTCCTGGTTCTCACTCTTCGTTTGGAGTGCTCAACGTTGTCCTGGTCTCCACCTTTTACTGAAAGTGCTAATTCTGTTACCGGTTCTCACTCTCCGCTAGGAGTGTTCAATGTGGTCCTGATCTCCACCCTCCATTGAAAGTGCCAATTTTGTTCCTGGTTCTCACCCTACGGTTGGAGTGTTCAATGTGGTCCTGGTCTCCACCCTTTATTGAAAGTGCTAACTCCATTCCTGGTTCTTACACTCTGTTCCTGGTTCTCACCCTATGCTAGGAGTGTTCAATGTGGTCTTGGTCTCCACCCTTTACTTAAAGTGCTAAATCTGTTACCGGTTCTTACCCTACGCTTGGAGTGTTCAATGTGGTCCTGTTCTCCACCCTTTTCTGAAAGTGCTAACTCTGTTCCTGGTTCTCACCCTACGCTAAGAGTGTTCAACTTGTTCCTGATCTCCACTATCCATTGAAAGTGCCAATTTTGTTCCTGGTTCTCACCCTACGCTAGGAGTGTTCAATGTGATCCTGGTCTCCACCCTTTACTGAAAGTGCTAACTCTGTTCCTGGTTCTCACCCTACGCTAAGAGTGTTCAACTTGTTCCTGATCTCCACCCTCCATTGAAAGTGCCAATTTTCTCTCACTCTACGCTTGGAGTGTTCAATGTGGTCTTGGTCTCCACACCTCACTGTATTGCTAAATCTATATTTGTTTTTTGCTATGAAATTTACTGCTTGTCACAAATCATTTTCAGTGATTAACTATTTATTAATACATTTATTATTATTATTATTATTATTATTATTATTATTATTATTATTATTATTATTATTATATCAACTTATGTTGATTTTTTTATGATTGTATTTTTACATCATAAATGCCTCATCATGTTTACTGACATTACTATCATGAATGACCCCCAGGGGATTGTGACATTCAAGTTCTTTATATTTCACATACATTACCATACACACCCACATGCCTCATTTAAAGTCGCAACCCCACCCCTTTCTCTCTTCAAAAATCTGTTTCTAGTTCTCACCCTATGCTGGGAGTGTCCAATGTGGTCCTGGTCTCCACCCTTATATTCAATGTACTAAGCCTATTCCTGGTCCTCACTCTGCATGTGGATTGTCAACTTATTCCTGATCTTGAGCCTGTAGAGCCAGTGTCCTTACTATTCCTGGTCCTTGCTTGGCTTGGGAGTGTCCATCCTATTCCTGGTCCTCACTCTTCATGGGGGCGGCCTATTCCTGGTCCTCGCCTGGCTTTGGAGTGTCCATCCTATTCCTGGTCCTCACTCTTCATGGGGGGCGGCCTATTCCTGGTCCTTGCTTGGCTTGGGAGTGTCCATCCTATTCCTGGTTCTCACTCTTCATGGGGGGCGGCCTATTCCTGGTCCTTGCTTGGCTTGGGAGTGTCCATCCTATTCCTGGTCCTCACTCTTCATGGGGGGCGGCCTATTCCTGGTCCTTGCTTGGCTTGGGAGTGTCCATCCTATTCCTGGTCCTCACTCTTCATGGGGGGCGGCCTATTCCTGGTCCTTGCTTGGCTTGGGAGTGTCCATCCTATTCCTGGTTCTCACTCTTCATGGGGGGCGGCCTATTCCTGGTCCTTGCTTGGCTTGGGAGTGTCCATCCTATTCCTGGTTCTCACTCTTCATGGGGGGCGGCCTATTCCTGGTCCTCGCCTGGCTTGGAAGTGTCCATCCTATTCCTGGTGTTCAGCCAACAGGGGGAGTATCCAACTTATTCTAGATCTTCATTCTATGTAGAATGTGGGGAGTGTCCGATCTTTTCTTGGTACTCATTCTTCATGTCCAACCTATTCCTGGTCTTCATTCTACATGAAGAATATCCAACCTATTCCTGGTCTTCATTCTACATGAAGAATATCCAACCTATTCCTGGTCTTCATTCTACATGAAGAATATCCAACCTATTCCTGGTCTTCATTCTACATGAAGAATATCCAACCTATTCCTGGTCTTCATTCTACATGGAGAATATCCAACCTATTCCTGGTCTTCATTCTACATGGAGAATATCCAACCTATTCCTGGTCTTCATTCTACATGGAGAATATCCAACCTATTCCTGGTCTTCATTCTACATGGAGAATATCCAACCTATTCCTGGTCTTCATTCTACATGGAGAATATCCAACCTATTCCTGGTCTGCACTGTACATGAGGGAGCGTCCAACCTATTCCTGGTACAGTACTCAATATACATGGGGAGAGTCTAACCTATTCCTGATCCTCACTCTACAGGGTGAGTGTGCAATCTGTTCCTGGTTCTCACCTTACATGGAGATCATTCCACCTATTCCTGGTGTTCAACCAACAGGGGGAGTATCCAACTTATTCTAGATCTTCATTCTACATGGGGAGTGTCCGATCTTTTCTTGGTACTCATTCTTCATGTCCAACCTATTCCTGGTCCTCACTCTACATGGAGACTATTAAACCTATTCCTGGTTCTAAATTCTTACTGAAAGTGTCCAATCTTCTTTATTCTAAGCCTAATTCTGGTCTTGGTCTCCATGGGAAGCGTCCAGTCCATTTCAAGTTCCCTTTCTATTAGTGCCGGTTCACACTACAGTGACTTGCGTCGCCAGGGCCGATCCTAGGGTCACAGATGCCTGGGTGCAGAAATATTGCTGGCACTCCAACATGGGCGTGGTCATCTTACTAACTCCTCCCTTTTACAAATGTTTCTATGGCTAGGACTCAAACACAGAGATGCTCCCCTAAGATGTCTTCATTAGTGTCCCCCATCAGAGTCCCCCCCAGCAGGTGTCCCCCATCAGAGCCCCCCACAGCAGGTGTCCCCCATCAGAGCCCCCCACAGCAGGTGTCCCCCATCAGAGTCCCCCCCAGCAGGTGTCCCCCATCAGAGCCCCCCCAGCAGGTGTCCCCCATCAGAGCCCCCCACAGCAGGTGTCCCCCATCAGAGCCCCCCACAGCAGGTGTCCCCCATCAGAGCCCCCCCCCCAGCAGGTGTCTCCATCTTTGCGCAATAATTCTTCAAACGCCTTTTTTTGGGAAGAAAAACGGTTTCATGAATTAAAAAATAACAAAACAGTAAAGTTAGCCCAATTTTTTGGTATAATGTGAAAGATGATGTTACGCCGAGTAAATAGATACCTAACATGTCACGCTTTAAATCACACACGCTCATGGAATGGCACCAAACTTCAGGACTTAAAAATCTCCATAGGCGACGCTTTAACATTTTTTACAGGTTACTATTTTCGAGTTTCAGAGGAGGTCTAGTGCTAGAATTGTTGCTCCCGCTCTAACGCACGCGGCGATACCTCACATGTGGGGTTTGAACAACGTTTACACATGTGGGCGGGACTTGCATGCGTCTTCGCTTCTGTGCACGAGATAACTGGGACAGGGGCGTTTTGAAAAAAAAATGTAAATTTTATTTTTAGTTTACTTATTTTTTTTTACATTTTTTATTTTTTTGATCACTTTTATTCCTATTGCAAGGAATGTCAACATCCCTTGTAATAGGAATCAGTGTGACAGGTCCTCTTTATGGAGAGATGTGGGGTCAGTAAGACCTCCCCCTCCCCCCACATCTCTCCTCCAGGCTTACAAGCATGAGATCGGTGAAACCAAAAATCACCGATCTCATGCCGACAGCCGCAAATGCGGCTTTGTTTACTTCCGGGTACCGGGCGTGACTAGGGTTGCCAGCTTTTCTTCGAACCAAACCCAAACACTTTAGTGGCCTGCGCAGCGAGTGGTGGGTGTGGCCAGATTACTCTTCCTGACATCATCACCCTGCCCTCCAGTGATGCCAAACCTTCCACCAGACGGCCACTGCAGCTCTCGGACGGCAACAGATTTGTGTGTGACTACCTTAGTTACTTGGGGAGCCACAGCCTGGTCTGAATTCAATAATGTTTCCAGGTTTCAGTCCGCCTAAAACCTGGACACATGATTCTACGCCCGAACTGTTCGGGTGAATCCCGTACAGGTGGCAACCCTAGGCGTGACGTCATAATGTCGTGCCCGGGCCTCCGACGGTCACAGAGATGACTGGTGACCATCTGGTCACCAGTCATCTCTATGCTTTCCAGCCAGCGCTGGCCAATTCGCTCTCTGGACCCCCCGATGGCACGGGAGAGCCCGGAGAAGCACCGGATGGCGGCGGGAGGGGGGGACGTCCCCTTCCCACTGCCTATAAGAACGATCAAGAACCGCCGCTTTGATCGTTCTTATCGTGCACAGAATCGGTGGTTGAAGACGGCGATATCTGGATGATGCCTGTAGCTGCACCCATCATTCAGATATCACCGCACAAAGCCGAGGACATCATATGACGTCCTCCTGTGGACAAGCCGTTAAAGCCCACACACGACCTGAAAAACGACAACGTTAAAAACGTTGTAAAAAAATAGAGCACGTTCGAATTTTTTTTTGTCCGTTCTTCAGAACCCGAAAAATGCTCTGAAGCCCACACACGATCGTTTTTTAATGACATTAAAAAAAAAACGTCATTTTTTTAGAACCCGAAAAAAAAACTGTCGCGTGTACGCTGCATGACACTCGTCCCAGGCACCAAGAAAAGTTGCTGCCTGCATTGCTGTGTGATTTCCCAGAGATAGAGGGAACTCTGTGAGTAAATAATATTTGTAGTCCAGGATAGAAGTGAAATTTCAGCATTAATGTGAAATGTCTCAGGAAAAGGATAACGAGACAAAAAAAAACAGCGACTGGAGACGGTGGCGCCGGCAGGATGAATTGCGTTGTCAGTATAATGCGTTTTCCTGGGAGAGTTTGACTAACATAATGCATGGATCTCAGGCAGGCAAGACCGGCTGTTGATACAATCTATACGCAGCCCTCAAATAATACAATAAATACCAGATTAAATAAAAAGGGTTCTACACAATAGAAAAGACAAAGGACATATTTGGAGGGCAGTGATGTCACTCCTGTATAATAAAACATATCTGGGGAGAGCGATGATGTAACGCTTGAATTATATTATATATCAAGAGCGTACATACAACTGGAGATGGTGGAGATCGCAAACTGCAAACATCTGGTGCCCCCGATGGTGGTTCTGAAAGTGCGCCCTAGTAAGGCACTGCTTCCAACTAAGACGCATCCTTACCCAAAATGGCCACCACACATAGGTGTGCGCAGCCTATTGCATTAGGGTGTGGCACCCCAAACCTCCAACACATATGCATTTGACATATTTACCGGCCTCTTCCCTGGGGGCCGTCTTAATAGCATCATGAGCCTGGCCGCTGATTGGCTAGAGCGGATGGATTGAGAGCAGCGCAGCCATTGGCTGGCGCTGCTGTCAATCACATCCAGTGATGCGGCGCGCCCAGGGGCGGGGCCGAGTGATACAGTGAGCCACTATGGCCGCACGCTGTATCACGGGAGCGCGCCCGCAAGGACTCATTACCATGCAAGCTCTCTCGCATGAATGTGGTGAGTTCTTGCGGGGAGGACCAGAGACAGCCGCCGAGGGACCCCAGAAGACGAGGATCGGGGACACTCTGTGCAAAACGAACTGGAGGCAGGGGTGTTGGTGGCACCGCAGAGGGGGGTGGAGGCAGGGGACGATGGAGGCAGGGGGCCTGGGGGAGATTGTGGCACCGCAGAGGGGGGGTGAAGGCAGGGGGTGTTGGTGGCAGAGGGGGGTGAAGGCAGGGGGTGTTGGTGGCAGAGGGGGGTGAAGGCAGGGGACGATGGAGGCAGGGGGCCTGGGGGAGATTGGAGGCAGGGGGAGATTGTGGCACCGCAGAGGGGGGTGATGGCAGGGGGTGTTGGTGGCAGAGGGGGGTGTTGGTGACAGAGGGGGGTGAAGGCAGGGGGTGTTGGTGGCAGAGGGGAGTGAAGGCAGGGGGTGTTGGTGGCAGAGGGGGGTGAAGGCAGGGGGTGTTGGTGGCAGAGGGGGGTGAAGGCAGGGGGTGTTGGTGGCAGAGGGGGGTGAAGGCAGGGGATGTTGGTGGCAGAGGGGGGTGAAGGCAGGGGGTGTTGGTGGCAGAGGGGGGTGGAGGCAGGGGGTGTTGGTGGCAGAGGGGGGTGAAGGCAGGGGGTGTTGGTGGCAGAGGGGGGTGAAGGCAGGGGGTGTTGGTGGCAGAGGGGGGTGAAGGCAGGGGACGATGGAGGCAGGGGGCCTGGGGGAGATTGGAGGCAGGGGGTGTTGGTGGCAGAGGGGGGTGAAGGCAGGGGGTGTTGGTGGCAGAGGGGGATGGAGGTAGGGGTGTTGGTGGCAGAGGGGGGTGAAGGCAGGGGGTGTTGGTGGCAGAGGAGGATGGAGGTAGGGGGTGTTGGTGGCAGAGGGGGGTGAAGGCAGGGGGTGTTGGTGGCAGAGGGGGGTGAAGGCAGGGGGTGTTGGTGGCAGAGGGGGATGGAGGCAGGGGGTGTTGGTGGCAGAGGGGGGTGAAGGCAGGGGATGTTGGTGGCAGAGGGGGGTGAAGGCAGGGGGTGTTGTGACTAAATCATTTGCCCTTATTATATAGAAAATAACAAAAATATGGTTTTTTTACCTTAATATCTCCCTTAAATCACATTGCTATTTGCCCAGCGTACTTGTTTGTAGCCTAAATACTGAAATTTGCACCTAAAAATGTAATTTAGTAACTTTTGTGAAATGCCAGTAAAAACGTGGCTGCGCCAGTAAATTTTGAGTGTCGTGCCAGTAAATTTCGGGTGTTGTGCCAGTAAATTTCAATCTGGTAGGTTGGCAACACTGGGAGCGAGGAATGGAGGATTTTTTTGTTATTTGTCCCAAAACCATGGAAGTAAGATTGGAGGTGTGTCGGAGGGAGGGGGGGGGGGGGCATATTTTGCACCTTCGAAAGGTGTCCCTCTTTCCCATTCTAGAAGGTCGGCAGGTTGTATGTCATTATATCACAACACAAAGTCAAATCATATCACAGAGCAAAAGCAATTTCTATCTCCTAGGAAGAGCAAATCAAGCCGCACATGTAATTTATATCAACCACCAGCCACGGAAAGCCACGTTATACCAGCAAACGGTACCGGCCGACAAGAGCGTATCAAACCGCGACAGCTAAATATATCCTGAAGCAGCGCATTATATGACTCAGTGGAATGTCATGTCACTCAATGCCATAATGCACAGATCCGTACAGTATATACCCCCCCCCCCCCCTTTGGTCAGAGTATATCAGAGCGGGGTTGGAATCATATTGGTGAGAATAATTCTGATATACAATAGCATAATAGAATCATTTCCAGAGTCTATCAGCTTTAGAGGTTAGGTTAGGCATTAGGGTCAAAGGTTGGAGAGGGTTAAGGACATGGATTTAGGCAACTTTTCGGTTAGGGCAATGGACTGGTGGTCAACGTTCTCAAGATAAGGAGCCTCAGCTGCTGCCCCTCCTACCAAAAAAGGATCGCCCATAACATTCAGCCTAGGTAATGCCGAAGGAAACTGTATTGGCCATGGATGGACAGAATACAGGAGAGACGGTTGGAGAAGATTACACCTATGCTACAGGAGATGGTCAGAGACTGGAGATATGCCACAGGAGATGGTCAGAGACTGGAGATATGCCACAGGAGATGGCCTGAGACTAAGGACATGTCATATGAGATGGTCAAAGACAAGGGACATGCAATAGAAGATGTCATAGACTGGGGCCATGTTATACAGGAGATGGTCGGAGAATGGAAACACGCTACAGGAGATGATCATAGACTGGGGACATCTTGTAGGAGATGCGCATAGACTAGGGACATGCTGCAGGAGAAGGTCATAGACTGAGGAAATGCTGTAGCAGATGGTCAGAGACTGAGAACATGCTGCAGGGGATGGTCGGAGACTGGGGACATGCTGCAGGAGAAGGTCATAGACTGAGGAAATGCTGCAGGGAATAGTCAGAGACTGGGGACATGCTGCAAGGGATGGTCAAAGACTAGGGACATATTATATGAGACTTTTAGTCTGATATGTCCCTAGATACTAAGGACAAGCATTAGGAGATGGTCAGAGACTGAGGCCATGTTGTAAGAGATGGTCATAGACTAGGGACATGCTGCAGGAGAAGGTCATAGACTGGGACATGCTGTAAGAGATAGTATGACCATCTCCTGCAGTACGTTTAGTCTCAGACCATCTCCTGTAGCATGGCCTCAGTCTCTGACCATCTCCTAATGCTTGTCCTTGGTATCTAGGGACATATGAGACTAAAAGTCTCACATAACATGTCCCTATTTTATGACCTTCTCCTGCAGCATGTCCCCAGTGTATAACCTTCTCCTGCAGCATGTCCCCAGTCTATAACCTTCTCCTGCAGCATGTCCCCAGTCTATGACCTTCTCCTGTAGCATGTCCCTAGTCTATGACCTTCTCCTGCAGCATGTCCCCAGTCTATGACCTTCTCCTGCAGCATGTCCCTAGTCTATGACCTTCTCCTGCAGCATGTCCCCGGTCTATGACCTTCTCCTGCAGCATGTCCCCAGTCTATAACCTTCTCCTGCAGCATGTCACCAGTCTATGACCTTCTCCTGCAGCATGTCCCCAGTCTATGACCTTCTCCTGCAGCATGTCCCCAGTCTATGACCTTCTCCTGCAGCATGTCCCCAGTCTATGACCTTCTCCTGCAGCATGTCCCCAGTCTATGACCTTCTCCTGCAGCATGTCCCCAGTCTATGACCTTCTCCTGCAGCATGTCCCCAGTCTATGACCTTCTCCTGCAGCATGTCCCCAGTCTATGACAATCTCATAATCTCATGTAATGCAAGATCCATTACAAAAAGAAAGAAGGAGAGAGAAAAGTAAAGGGATATCAGAGGAGTAGGGGAGTGTGAGCGCTTCCATAGGGGTGCAGGGGATGCCACATCCACAAACCCCCGGGGGGGTGCTCTATGCCCGCTTCGCTCAGCTGCTGCCAGTCACCCTGAATATAGACTGTTAGGTGGAAACCATAATCTGCCATGGTGTTGGGAGTCAGAGAGCCTCCATAACCACAGACTTTAATGGCCCCTTCTCTTCAACGTTTCATGAAGAATTTGGATTTGTCTTTAAATGTAACAGCTAAGGAAAGATTTGGGGTCAGAACTCAATATATCTGTAGAAGAAAATAATCAGAGAACAAGGCGGGCCGGCCCGGGGAGGGGGGGGGGTAACTGTCTGGAGCAGAGCCATTAGTTTGCCATTCTCACCCGGGGCGGCGCGGTGCAAACGATCACCGAGACAGGAGGGAGAAGGGTTGGGAATATAGTGAGCGGCACGTCCTGCTTCCGTAGAGTTACCAATTAACTGTGCAAAGGAATTAATATTCTCCTTCCTTCCCATACCCTCTGGGAATGTCAAGAGATTCGTCCGCACTGAGCCACCCAACTCTACCAGAGAGTGAGAGGAGCATAGACTACATGGAGAGAAGGGGGGAGAGAAGAAGAAGACAAGGGAGGAAAGAAGGAAGGGAGGAAGAAAGAAAGTAAGGAAGGGAAGGAGGGAAGGAAGGATGGAAAGAAAGAAAGAAAGAAAGAAAGAAAGAAAGAAAGAAAGAAAGAAAGAAAGAAAGAAAGAAAGAAAGAAAGAAAGAAAGAAAGAAAGAAAGAAAGGAGAGAAAGAAAGGAAGGAAAGAGAGATAAGGAAAGGAAGAAAAGGAAGGAAGGAAAGAAGGAAGAGAGAAAGAAAGAAAGAAAGAAAGAAAGAAAGAAAGAAAGAAAGAAAGAAAGAAAGAAAGAAAGAAAGGAAGGAAGGAAAGGAAGAAAGGAAAGAGAGATAAGGAAAGAAAGGAAGGAAGAAAGAAATAAAGGAAGGAAGGAACGGGAGGAAAGAAGAAGAAGACAAGGAAGGAAAGGAAGGGAATGGAAGGAGGGAAGGAAGGAAGGAAGGAAGGAAGGGAGGAAAGAAGAAGACAAGGAAGGAAAGAAAGGAAGAAAGAAAGGAAGGAGGGAAGGAAGGAAAGAGAGAGAGAGAGAGAAAGAAAGAAAGAAAGAAAGGAAGGAAGGAAGGAAGGAAGGAAGGAAGGGAGGAAGGAAGGAAAGGAAGGAAGGAAAGAGAGAGAGAGATAAGGAAAGAAAGGAAGAAAAGAAAGGAAGGGAGGAAGGATAGAAGGAAGGAAGGTGGAAGGAAGGAAAGAAGGAAGGGAGGAAAGAAGAAGAGAAGGAAGGAAAGAAAGAAAGAAAGAAAGAAAGAAAGAAAGAAAGGAAGGAAGGAAGGAAGAGAGAAAGAAAGAAAGAAAGAAAGAAAGAAAGAAAGAAAGAAAGAAAGAAAGAAATGAAAGAAAGAAATGAAAGAAGGAAGGAAGGAAAAATAGAGAAAGAAAAAAAGAAAGAAAGGAAGGAAGGAGGGAGGGGGGAGGGAGGAAAGGAAGGAAGGGAAGAAAGAAAGAAAGAAAGAAAGAAAGAAAGAAAGAAAGAAAGAAAGAAAGAAAGAAAGAAAGAAAGAAAGAAAGAAAGAAAAGGAAGGAAGAAAGGAAGGAAAGAGAGAAAAAGAAAGAGGGAGAAAGAAAGAGAAAGAAAGAAAGAAAGAAAGAAAGAAAGAAAGAAAGAAAGAAAGAAAGAAAGAAAGAAAGAAAGAAAGGAGAATGGAGGTTAAAGAGAGGGAAGGAAAGCAGAACAAAAGGAGAGAAGAGGTGAAGCAGACTAGGAGAGGAAAGAAGAAAGTATTAGGAAATGAGAAAAGAAGGAAAGGAGAAGGAAATAAGATGGTCAAACGAAGGAAAGTGGTTGGAAAAAAGAAGGGAAAGGAGATTAAGGAGAAGAAAGGAAAGGTGAAGAAAAGGAGAGGAAAGGAAAGGAAAAGAAAGCAGAAGAAGAGGAGACAAGAGGAAAGAAAAGGAGAGGGGAGGAGAGTGAATGAAAGAAAGGGAAAGCAAAAGAAGAGGAGAGGAGAGGAGAGGAAAGAAAATGAGAGGAGAGGTGAAAATATTAGGAAAAAAGAAAAGAAGGAAAGGAAAACATGTGAAAAGATAGGAACAAGAAGGGCAGAAGAAGGAAAGGAAAGGGAAAGAAAAGAAGGGGAAGGGAGTTTAAGGAGAGGAAAGGAAAGCCGGAGATGAGAGGGGAGCAGAAGAAAAGTAGAGAAGAGGGGAGCAGAAGAAAAGGAGAGGAGAGGAGAGGAGAGAAGAAGAAAAGGAGAGGAGAGGAAAGGAAAGCTGGAGAGGAGATGAGAGGAGAGCAGAAGTAAAGTAGAGAAGAGGAGAACAGAAGAAAAGGAGAGGAGAGGAAAGGAAAGTAGAAGAAAAGGAGAGGGAAGGAGAGAAGAAGAAAAGGAAAGCAGAAGAAAATGAGAGGAGAGAAAGGGAAAGCCGGAGAGGAGAGGAGAGCAGAAGAAAAGTAGAGAAGAGGAGAGCAGAAGAAAAGGAAAGGAGAGGAAAGGAATGCAGGAGAAAAGGAGAGGGAAGGAGAGAAGAAGAAAAGGAGAGTAGAGGAAAAAAGAGGAGAGCAGAAGAAAATGAGAGGAAAGGAGACAGGAGCATAATAAAGGGAGAGGAGAGGTAGGGAGAGGGAAAAAACAGGAGAAAAGGAGAGGAGAGGAAAGGAGAAGAAAGGAAAGCAGAAGAAAGGGAGAGGAGAGCAAAAGAGACAAAGGCAGAAGAAAGGGAGAGGAGAGCAGAAGAAATGTAGAGGAGAAGAATGGAGAGGAGAGCAGAAGAAAAAGAGAGGAGAGCAGAAAAAAGTGAGAGGAGGGGAATGTAGAGCAGAGCAGAAGAAAAGGTGAGGTGAGGTAGTTAGAGGAGAGGGAAAAAAACAGAAGAAAAAGGGAGGAGAGCAGAAGAAAGGGAGAGGAGGGGGATGTAGAGTAGAGCAGAGGAAAAGGTGAGGCAAGGTAGGGAGAGGAGAGGGAAAAAAACAGAAGAAAAGGAGAGGAGAGCAGAAGAAATAGAGAGGAGAGAAAAGCAGGAGAAGAGGAGAGGAGGGTAAAGGAAAGCAGGAGAGGAGAGGAGAGGAGGGTAAAGGAAAGCAGGAGAGGAGAGAAGAGGAGAGGAGGGTAAAGGAAAGCAGGAGAGGAGAGGAGAGGAGGGTAAAGGAAAGCAGGAGAGGAGAGGAGAGGAGGGTAAAGGAAAGCAGGAGAGGAGAGAAGAGGAGAGGAGGGTAAAGGAAAGCAGGAGAGGAGAGGAGAGGCCCTCTTTAGAGTAAAGAGCCTGTACTGTGAACCCAGGAGGTGTGTCTGTGAAACCCGGGACACAAAGGAAGGAGTTGAATGAAACTTTCTGTCATTCAGTTCAGAACCAGACTGTGACGAGCGGTGAAGAAACACCAATAAATATAAGAAGCAGGAGACTCCTCCCACTGGGCTCCGTCTGGAGGGGGGGGAGGGAAAGGGGAGACGTGATTGAAACCTTTAAATACATCAAAGGGGGGGTAAATAAGGTTCAGGAAGGCATTTTCCTCTCTCCATATGAAACCAAAACCAAGAAGATGGGGACATGACCGGAGGGAAGTTCAGAACTAAAATTCTGTGGACTGTCCCTTTAAGGCTTTATTTCCCACTTGCAATTTAAAATCAGCCGTATAGGACACCCTCAAAGATTATGTGTCTCCACCCCTTACTCAGAAGATCTCCCCTCCCCCCCTCGAGCAGAATGCCAATGTTGTTGTAAAATAATAATAATGCGATTTCACGGTGCGTTCCTTCCATAAACACACAACGCTCTCTACCTGCTGCTTTCCTATAATGACTGTTTGCTGTAATGGCTGAGCACCGTTCTTCTACATGGGAGCGGGTGACGGCGGCGGATACGAAACGCGTTATTATGGGTCTCTACGCCTCCACCTAGGTTTGTATTTCTGTCAGGAACATCACGCCCCCCCCCCCCCCCCCGGTTATCCCTTTAAAGCGGGAGTTCACCCATTTGTTAAAAAAAAAAAAATTCTCCCCTTAGCTTCCTGCTCGTTCGGTCTAGGGGAATCGGCTATTTGTTTTAAAATATGAGCCGTACTTACCCGTTTTCGAGATGCATCTTCTTCCGTCGCTTCCGGGTATGGGTCTTCGGGAGCGGGCGTTCCTTCTTGATTGACAGTCTTCCGAGAGGCTTCCGACGGTCGCATCCATCGCGTCACGATTTTCCGAAAGAAGCCGAACGTCGGTGCGGCTCTATACTGCGCCTGCACACCGACGTTCGGCTTCTTTCGGAAAATCGTGACGCGATAGATGCGACCGTCGGAAGCCTCTCGGACGACTGTCAATCAAGAAGGAACGCCCATTCCCGCAGCCCATACCCGGAAGCAACGGAGAGGATGCGTCTCGTAAACGGGTAAGTACGGATCATATTTTAAAACAAATAGCCGATTCCCCTAGAGAAAACGAGCAGGAAGCTAAGGGGAAAAAGTGTTCTCCATGGGTGAACCCCCGCTTTAAACAGTGCAAAGGGAAGGGTTGGCAATCATGTGATCACGGTGTGAAAATTCAGATAAATGAATACAATATACAGTATGTGATATACAAGCGTCACACACCCAGCATGTTTCGTCTTTAACCTCCTCAATACCAATTGGTATCGATTGGTTTGCGCACAAGTTATAGCGTCTACAAAATAGGGGATAGATTTATAGCATTTTTTTTTCTAGTAATGGCGGCGATCTGCGATTTTTATAGTGACTGCGATATTGCAGCGGACACATCGGAAACTTTTGACAAGTTTTTGGGACCATTCACATTTATACTGCGATCCCTGCTATAAATATGCACTGATTACTGTATAAATGTGACTGGCAGGGAAGGGGTTAACACTAGGGGGCGATCAAGGGGTTAAATGTGTTCCCTAGGGAGTGATTCTAACTGTAGGGGGGAGGGGACTGACTGGGGGAGGTGACCGATCTGTGTCCCTGTGTACAAGGGACACACCATCGGTCTCCTCTCTACCTGACACACACACAGATCCACGGTCCTGCTTAGTTACTGGGCAATCGCGGAGGTGGGGGGGGGGGGGGGCGGCGGCCGCATGCGCATCGGGTCCCCAGTGACGCGGCGGGCGCCCCCTAGAGGCTCGGGAAGGCAAAGACGTCGTATGACGTCCACCCAGAACTAGAGCCTCATCGTCCCGCCGTCATATGACGGCGGGCGGTAGGCTGGTGGTTAATGAGATTAATAACATTGCTCAGACCGGAGATAGAGAGATACAAAGTAACATTGTTTATAAACATTGATCAGACGGGGGATAGAGAGATACAAAGTAACATTGTTTGTAAACATTTACAGGTATTTATACATTTGTTTATAAACACTGCTCAGACAGTTGGCTACCAATCTTTAGCGCAGACTGAGAGCAATCTTTGGCCTCCGGTCTTTGTGCTGAGAGAGATACCGCCGCCCACTAACGGTGCGAAAATCAAACGCAAATTATTTTACTGGGCACAGTAGCTACAATTGCTAGGCACAGTGGTAACAATTGATGGCACATACAGGTCACATTGGCAGCATTTTACAGGGCACAGTGGCGACAATTGCAGGGCACAGTGGTGACAATTGCAGGGCACAGTGGCAGCAATTGATGGCACAGTGGCGACAATTGATGGCATGGAACAGTGGTGACAATTGATGACACAGTGGCTGCATTTGATGGGCACAGTGAGGCTGCAATTGATTTTTTTTGCTTTTTCGTTTGCGCCCCCCCCCCCCCAAAAAATTTGAGCACCAGCCGCCACTGCCGTGTTCCGCCACGATCCGTGATTGGCGGAACACTGAACACAGTGGGCCGGATTCAAGTAGATTTGCGCATTTATTACGGAGGCGCAGGGCAACGATTTTGCCCTGCGCCCCCGCAGTTTTTTTGCGCTGCCCTCGATTCACGGAGCAGAAGCTCCGTAAATTGCGCAGGCGCGCCGGCAAAATGCCTGACGCAAGCGCGCGCAATTTAAATGATCCCGTAGGGGGCGGGAATCATTTAAATTAGGCGCGTTCCCGCGCCGATCGTAGAGCGCATGCTCCGTCGGGAAACTTTCCCCAAGTGCATTGCGGCAAATGACGTCGCAAGGACGTCATTTGCTTCAAAGTGAACGTGAATGGCGTCCAGCGCCATTCACGAATCACTTACGCAAACTACGTAAAATTCAAATTTCGCGACGCGGGAACGACGGGTATACGTAACATTGGCTGCTAATAGCAGGGGCAGCCTTACGCAAAAACCGCCGTACGGAAACAACGTAAATTGCGTACGCAGGGCTCGCGCAACGTTGTGAATCGGTGTTAGTATGCAATTTGCATACTATACGCTGAGCACAACGGGAACGCCCCCTAGCGGCCATTGCAAGAATGCAGCCTAAGATATGCGGGCATAAGAGCCTAATGCCGCGCAGATCTTAGGCTGCAGTCGGCGTAACGAGGTTCCTGAATCAGGAGCACTCGTTACGCCGGGGCAAGTAAGCAATTGCGCTGTGTAACCTATGGTTACACAGGCGCAATTGCTTCTTGAATCCACCCCAGTGTCTGCTGGAAAACTGAGTCCCAGGATAAGAAGACGTCCGTGATAGGCAGCTGGGAAACGCCTATCATGAAACGGGACCAGGAGACCGCGACTTTTAAACAATGAATGGACACCCGCAACCTGTCAAGAATTTCAGGTACACTGACTAGGGCACAGTGAGGTTGGGCACAGTGAGGTGGCAATGGGCACAGTGAGGTTAGGCACAGTGAGGTGGCAATGGGCACAGTGAGGTAGGGCACAGTGAGATTGGGCACAGCGAGGTGGCAATTGGCACAGTGATGTGGCAATGGGCACAGTGAGGTTGGGCACAGTGAGGTGGCAATGAGCACAGTGAGGTTGGGCACAGTGATGTTGCAAATGGGCACAGTGCAGCGGGAAAATGGGCATTGTTGACCCTCTTTTCCGCTTACAGTAGCTGCTGCATTCTCACCCTAGGCTTATACTCGAGTCAATCATTTTTTCCATTTTTTTGTGGTAAAATTCGGTGCCTCGGCTTATACTCGGGTCGGATTATACTCGAGGTATAGACGGCAACCAAAGGTCGTTTTCTAATTCCAATTGTTGAACTGGTTGAACTGGTTGAACTGGACGTCTTTTTTTTAACCTGAATAACTATGTAAAGAATGAAAGTTTGCTTCCATTTTTACACTTTGACGCGGCATTTATAGAAGAGTGACATCGGCGGGATGCCATCACAAGTAGTTCTTCTTAAAGTATCTGACAGACAGTCTCGCCGTGACTTTTATTTTTTCCCCGGCACAGAAGGGGTTAAGTGCGGACATGTGAGCGTCCGTCTGTCCTGTTTACGTTAAACACGGAGTGCGTCAGCACGGTCAGTGTGGAGTGCGCGCTGTTCCTGTGCAGCTCCCTTCTTCCTTCCATCCTGCCCCGATGACAATACCAGGTCACCTGGGTCACATCCTGCGGGCACCGGCGGTGGAGCTGCCACTGTGCCGCGGCTCGGGGGGGGGGGGGGGGTAGATATTCTGCAGCTACCAACCTTTCCGAGCCGATATATATATATATATTTAATATCTGACCCCAGAAATGTCCGCAGATTTTATTCTTCATTAAAAAAAATCTTTATAGTATCTGTTCCCGATCTTTTCACCATTCAAGGTTTCTTTTTGTATCTTATTTTAACTTTTTTTGTTGCTGTATCTATGGACTGATGACGGGCTCACTCTGCTGGAAGTCTGTTCCACCCATCAACTACTCTTTCAGTAAAGTAAGATTTCCGAAGGTCACTCTGGAACTTTCCTCTATATAGAGGGATCGGGACCCCCTTCCTCCTGCTGGTGACCCCTCTAGTGATATAAAGATCTATATAGAGGGATCGGGACCCCCTTCCTCCTGCTGGTGATCCCTCTAGTGATATAAAGATCTATATAGAGGGATCGGGACCTCCTTCCTCCTGCTGGTGACCCCTCTAGTGATATAAAGATCTATATAGAGGAATCAGGACCTCCTTCCTCCTGCTGGTGACCCCTCTAGTGATATAAAGATCTATATAGAGGAATCAGGACCTCCTTCCTCCTGCTGGTGATCCCTCTAGTGATATAAAGATCTATATAGAGGGATCAGGACCTCCCTCCTCCTGCTGGTGACCCCTCTAGTGATATAAAGATCTATATAGAGGAATCAGGACCTCCTTCCTCCTGCTGGTGATCCCTCTAGTGATATAAAGATCTATATAGAGGAATCAGGACCCCCTTCCTCCTGCCGGTGATCCCTCTAGTGATATAAAGATCTATATAGAGGAATCAGGACCTCCTTCCTCCTGCTGGTGATCCCTCTAGTGATATAAAGATCTATATAGAGGGATCAGGACCTCCTTCCTCCTGCTGGTGACCCCTCTAGTGATATAAAGATCTATATAGAGGAATCAGGACCTCCTTCCTCCTGCTGGTGACCCCTCTAGTGATATAAAGATCTATATAGAAGAATCAGGACCTCCTTCCTCCTGCTGGTGACCCCTCTAGTGATATAAAGATCTATATAGAGGGATCAGGACCCCCTTCCTCCTGCTGGTGACCCCTCTAGTGATCTATATAGAGGAATCAGGACCTCCTTCCTCCTGCTGGTGATCCCTCTAGTGATATAAAGATCTATATAGAAGAATCAGGACCTCCTTCCTCCTGCTGGTGATCCCTCTAGTGATATAAAGATCTATATAGAAGAATCAGGACCTCCTTCCTCCTGCTGGTGATCCCTCTAGTGATATAAAGATCTATATAGAGGAATCAGGACCTCCTTCCTCCTGCTGGTGACCCCTCTAGTGATATAAAGATCTATATAGAGGAATCAGGACCTCCTTCCTCCTGCTGGTGACCCCTCTAGTGATATAAAGATCTATATAGAGGAATCAGGACCTCCTTCCTCCTGCTGGTGACCCCTCCAGTGATATAAAGATCTATATAGAGGAATCAGGACCCCCTTCCTCCTGCTGGTGACCCCTCTAGTGATATAAAGATCTATATAGAGGAATCAGGACCTCCTTCTCCTGCTGGTGACCCCTCTAGTGATATAAAGATCTATATAGAGGAATCAGGACCTCCTTCCTCCTGCTGGTGACCCCTCTAGTGATATAAAGATCTATATAGAGGGATCAGGACCTCCTTCCTCCTGCTGGTGACCCCTCTAGTGATATAAAGATATATATAGAGGGATCAGGACCTCCTTCCTCCTGCTGGTGACCCCTCTAGTGATATAAAGATCTATATAGAGGAATCAGGACCTCCTTCCTCCTGCTGGTGGCCCCTCTAGTGATATAAAGATCTATATAGAGGAATCAGGACCTCCTTCCTCCTGCTGGTGACCCCTCTTGTGGTATAAAGATCTATATAGAGGAATCAGGACCTCCTTCCTCCTGCTGGTGACCCCTCTAGTGATATAAAGATCTATATAGAGGAATCAGGACCCCCTTCCTCCTGCTGGTGACCCCTCTAGTGATATAAAGATCTATATAGAGGAATCAGGACCTCCTTCTCCTGCTGGTGACCCCTCTAGTGATATAAAGATCTATATAGAGGAATCAGGACCTCCTTCCTCCTGCTGGTGACCCCTCTAGTGATATAAAGATCTATATAGAGGGATCAGGACCTCCTTCCTCCTGCTGGTGACCCCTCTAGTGATATAAAGATATATATAGAGGGATCAGGACCTCCTTCCTCCTGCTGGTGACCCCTCTAGTGATATAAAGATCTATATAGAGGAATCAGGACCTCCTTCCTCCTGCTGGTGGCCCCTCTAGTGATATAAAGATCTATATAGAAGAATCAGGACCTCCTTCCTCCTGCTGGTGATCCCTCTAGTGATATAAAGATCTATATAGAGGGATCAGGACCTCCTTCCTCCTGCTGGTGACCCCTCTAGTGATATAAAGATCTATATAGAGGAATCAGGACCTCCTTCCTCCTGCTGGTGACCCCTCTAGTGATATAAAGATCTATATAGAGGAATCAGGACCTCCTTCCTCCTGCTGGTGACCCCTCTAGTGATATAAAGATCTATATAGAGGGATCAGGACCCCCTTCCTCCTGCTGGTGATCCCTCTAGTGATATAAAGATCTATATAGAGGGATCAGGACCTCCTTCCTCCTGCTGGTGACCCCTCTAGTGATATAAAGATCTATATAGAGGAATCAGGACCTCCTTCCTCCTGCTGGTGATCCCTCTAGTGATATAAAGATCTATATAGAGGAATCAGGACCTCCTTCCTCCTGCTGGTGATCCCTCTAGTGATATAAAGATCTATATAGAGGAATCAGGACCTCCTTCCTCCTGCTGGTGATCCCTCTAGTGATATAAAGATCTATATAGAGGAATCAGGACCTCCTTCCTCCTGCTGGTGATCCCTCTAGTGATATAAAGATCTATATAGAGGAATCAGGACCTCCTTCCTCCTGCTGGTGACCCCTCTAGTGATATAAAGATCTATATAGAAGAATCAGGACCTCCTTCCTCCTGCTGGTGATCCCTCTAGTGCAGTGGTTCTCAACCTGGGGGTCGGGACCCCCTTGGGGGTCGAATGACAATTTGCCAGGGGTCACTGAAGCCTGCACTGCTTTCCCAGCCTTTTCGCAGCCGATATAAAGATATAGAAGGGAAAGAAAGGAGAAAAAAGAGAAAGTAGTACATCCTAAAATGTACCATAAGTGGTTTTAATACTGTATGAGTGGAAGGGACTCAGGAAGCGATAAATGTCCGTGGGTTAGGGGCACAAACTACTTGTCTTGCCTTGGGTCCTGACAACTCACGCTACGAAAATGTAACTGTTATGCCGCGTACACACCATCACTTTATGTGATGAAAAAAACGACACTTTCTGTGAAGTAAAAAATGACGTTTTTGAAACTTCAATTTTCAAAGACGAAGTTGCCTACACACCATCGTTTTTCTCACAATGATCTTGCAAAGTGAGGTTACGTTCACCACGTTTTACCATTGAAGCTCGCTTCATAAGTAGCTTCTGGGCATGCGCGGATGAAAAAACGTCTTAGAAAACGACGTTTTTTGCTACACACGGTCAATTTCTGTGAAGTAAAAAGTGCACTTTTGAAAAACGACACATAAAATTGAAGCATGCTTCAATTTTTTTTGGTCGTTTTTTACAAGACATAAAACAACGTTTTCCCCCACACACAGTCCATTAAAGTGACGTTTTTAAAAACGTCATTTTTTTTCATCACATAAAGTGATGGTGTGTACGCGGCATTAGGGGTCCCCACAACTTGGGAAATTTTATCAAGGGGTCACGGCACTAGCAAGGTTGAGAACCACTGCTCTAGTGATATAAAGATCTATATAGAAGAATCAGGACCTCCTTCCTCCTGCTGGTGACCCCTCTAGTGATATAAAGATCTATATAGAGGAATCAGGACCTCCTTCCTCCTGCTGGTGACCCCTCTAGTGATATAAAGATCTATATAGAGGAATCAGGACCTCCTTCCTCCTGCTGGTGATCCCTCTAGTGATATAAAGATCTATATAGAGGAATCAGGACCTCCTTCCTCCTGCTGGGGATCCCTCTAGTGATATAAAGATCTATATAGAGGAATCAGGACCTCCTTCCTCCTGCTGGTGATCCCTCTAGTGATATAAAGATCTATATAGAGGAATCAGGACCTCCTTCCTCCTGCTGGTGACCCCTCTAGTGATATAAAGATATATATAGAGAAATCAGGACCTCCTTCCTCCTGCTGGTGATCCCTCTAGTGATATAAAGATCTATATAGAGGAATCAGGACCCCCTTCCTCCTGCTGGTGATCCCTCTAGTGATATAAAGATCTATATAGAGGAATCAGGACCTCCTTCCTCCTGCTGGTGACCCCTCTAGTGATATAAAGATCTATATAGAGGGATCAGGACCTCCTTCCTCCTGCTGGTGATCCCTCTAGTGATATAAAGATCTATATAGAGGAATCAGGACCTCCTTCCTCCTGCTGGTGACCCCTCTAGTGATATAAAGATCTATATAGAGGGATCAGGACCCCCTTCCTCCTGCTGGTGACCCCTCTAGTGATATAAAGATCTATATAGAGGGATCAGGACCCCCTTCCTCCTGCTGGTGATCCCTCTAGTGATATAAAGATCTATATAGAGCAGTGACGGCGAACCTTGGCACCCCAGATGTTTTGGAACTACATTTCCCATGATGCTCCACTACACTGCAGAGTGCCTGAGCATCATGGGAAATGTAGTTCCAAAACATCTGGGGTGCCAAGGTTCGCCATCACTGATATAGAGGAATCAGGACCTCCTTCCTCCTGCTGGTGACCCCTCTAGTGATATAAAGATCTATATAGAGAAATCAGGACCTCCTTCCTCCTGCTGGTGACCCCTCTAGTGATATAAAGATCTATATAGAGGAATCAGGACCTCCTGCTGGTGATCCCTCTAGTGATATAACGATCTATATAGAGGGATCAGGACCTCCCTCCTTCCTCCTGCTGGTGATCCCTCTAGTGATATAAAGATCTATATAGAGGAATCAGGACCTCCTGCTGGTGACCCCTCTAGTGATATAAAGATCTATATAGAGAAATCAGGACCTCCTTCCTCCTGCTGGTGATCCCTCTAGTGATATAAAGATCTATATAGAGGGATCAGGACCTCCTTCCTCCTGCTGGTGACCCCTCTAGTGATATAAAGATCTATATAGAGAAATCAGGACCTCCTTCCTCCTGCTGGTGACCCCTCTAGTGATATAAAGATCTATATAGAGGGATCAGGACCCCCTTCCTCCTGCTGGTGACCCCCGGGATGAAGGACAGGGCAGAGGTCGTTCCTTTCCTATCTCTTCCTATATAGAACGCAGAGTTAAGTTTGCAGCCGATCACCTTAATGCGGATGTTTTAACCTGATAGGCCGGCGTTGGCGCACAACCCCCGCCCGCGGAGCGTCTCGCGCTTCTGCCGCCAGCCATGTAAAATCAAGTTAATGTCGCCCCGCATGCCTTCGGCCCCGTATCGGGGAGAGTCATCTTATCTGGGGCCGCGCAGATTGGATCGATAACGATATGATTTACCGCTCCAGCGGCACGGACAGCGCAGCGTGGCGTCGGTTTTAATGAGAATCGCAGCGCCGGCCCCCTCGCCGCTGTGAATTTATAATGCTCTGAAATTGATCCGCATATTATGAAGAGATGGAAAGATGAAACCCCCCCCAGGAGGAACGTCACCGACAGGGCAAAAATCACTTTCAGGTTATGGAGGAGACATTAGAGTGTAAGCTCCTCTGTACAGAGACTGATGTGACTGTAGGGGGGGGACATTAGAGTGTAAGCTCCTCTGTACAGAGACTGATGTGACTGTGGGGGAGGGGACATTAGAGTGTAAGCTCCTCTGTACAGAGACGGATGTGACTGTGGGGGGGAGGGGACATTAGAGTGTAAGCTCCTCTGTACAGAGACTGATGTGACTGTGGGGGGGGACATTAGAGTGTAAGCTCCTCTGTACAGAGACTGATGTGACTGTGGGGGGGGGGACATTAGAGTGTAAGCTCCTCTGTACAGAGACTGATGTGACTGTGGGGGGGGGGAGGGGACATTAGAGTGTAAGCTCCTCTGTACAGAGACTGATGTGACTGTGGGGGGGAGGGGACATTAGAGTGTAAGCTCCTCTGTACAGAGACTGGTGTGACTGTGGGGGGGGGGGACATTAGAGTGTAAGCTCCTCTGTACAGAGACTGATGTGACTGTGAGGGGGAGGGGACATTAGAGTGTAAGCTCCTCTGTACAGAGACTGATGTGATGTGGGGGGGGGGGGGAGGGGACATTAGAGTGTAAGCTCCTCTGTACAGAGACTGATGTGACTGTGGGGGAGGGGACATTAGAGTGTAAGCTCCTCTGTACAGAGACTGATGTGACTGTAGGGGGGAGGGGACATTAGAGTGTAAGCTCCTCTGTACAGAGACTGATGTGACTGTGGGGAGGAGGGGACATTAGAGTGTAAGCTCCTCTGTACAGAGACTGATGTGACTGTGGGGAGGAGGGGACATTAGAGTGTAAGCTCCTCTGTACAGAGACTGATGTGACTGTGGGGGGGAGGGGACATTAGAGTGTAAGCTCCTCTGTACAGAGACTGATGTGACTGTGGGGGGAGGGGACATTAGAGTGTAAGCTCCTCTGTACAGAGACTGATGTGACTGTGGGGGGAGGGGACATTAGAGTGTAAGCTCCTCTGTACAGAGACTGATGTGACTGTGGGGGAGGGGGCATTAAAGTGTAAGCTCCTCTGTACAGAGACTGATGTGACTGTGGGGGGGAGGGGACATTAGAGTGTAAGCTCCTCTGTACAGAGACTGATGTGACTGTGGGGGGGGGGGGACATTAGAGTGTAAGCTCCTCTGTACAGAGACTGATGTGACTGTGGGGGGAGGGGACATTAGAGTGTAAGCTCCTCTGTACAGAGACTGATGTGACTGTGGGGGAGGGGACATTAAAGTGTAAGCTCCTCTGTACAGAGACTGATGTGACTGTGGGGGGGGAGGGGACATTAGAGTGTAAGCTCCTCTCTACAGAAACTGATGTGACTGTAGGGGGGGGGGGCATTAGAGTGTAAGCTCCTCTCTACAGAAACTGATGTGACTGTGGGGGGAGGGGACATTAGAGTGTAAGCTCTTCTGTACAGAGACTGATGTGACTGTGGGGGAGGGGACACTAGAGTGTAAGCTCCTCTTTACAGAGACTGATGTGACTGTGGGGGGGGGGGGGGGGGGCATTATAGTGTAAGCTCCTCTGGTACAGAGACTGATGTGACTGTGGGGGGGGGAGGGGGGACATTAGAGTGTAAGCTCCTCTGTACAGAGACTAATGTGATTGGCTCAGTGATCTCTGTACAACACTGCGCTATATAAATGTATAATAATAATAGTGTGTCTGTGGGGGGGCATTAGAGTGTAAGCTCCTCTGTACAGAGACTGATGTGACTGTGGGGGGAGAGGACATTAGAGTGTAACACCAACAATGGGGCACCATTCCTCGCTCTAATACCAAAGATGTGGCAATGTTTACGCCCACCGATGCAAGAAAAATGTCCTACTCCCGTTGGCCACTGTCCGGCCCCCCTAAAGTCTGAAGGCCACTAAACTGTCCCTTTGTTTAGAAAGTTTGGAGACCCCCCCCCCCCCCGCACTAACACGTCATTTCTGTGGCAGCTCCTGACAAAGGTGGTGGAGATGGAAGTTTTCCAGGGGAGTAACATATAGATAAGACCATCTATGGGTAGACTCGTGGCTGGACGCAGGCGATGCAGCGCCCCCTGCTTGCAGGCATGAAATATGAGTGGCGCTGAGACTCCACTGCCTGTTTCCCTTAGTGAGGATAGCGGCGGTGGGACCTGCCACGATCGGCCTCGGGGGGCGACATCGCGGGTGCCTAGGACAGATAAGTGTCCTTTTTAAAAGTCAGCAGCTACACTGTTTGCAGCTGCTGAGTTTAAAAAAAAAACGCGGCTAGAAAACCGCTTTAAAAACCAAGTTTTTTTTGCTAGAAAATTACTTAGAGCCCCCAAACATTATACATTTTTTTTCTAACACCCAAGAGAATAAAATGGCGGTCGTTGCATTACTTTCTGTCACACCGTATTTGCGCAGCAGGCTTACAAGCGCACTTTTTTTTTTGGAAAACGTACACTTTTTTTAATTAAAAAATAAGACACCAGTAAAGTTAGCCCCAATTATTTTTTTTATATTGTGAAAGATAATGTTACGCCGAGTAAATTGATACCCAACATGTCACGCTTCAAAATTGCGTCCACTCGTGGAATGGCGACAAACTTTTACCCTTAAAATATCTCCATAGGCGACGTTTAAAGAATTCTACAGGTTGCACGTTTTGTGTTACAGAGGAGGTCCAGGGCTAGAATTATTGCTCTCGCTCTGACGATCGCGGCGATACCTCACACGTGTGGTTTGAACACAGTTTTCATATGCGGGCGCTGCTCACGTATGCGTTCGCTTCTGCGTGAGCTCGTCGGGACGGGGCACTTAAAAAAAAAAAAAATCGTATTGATTTTATTTTATTTATTTTAAAACTGAAAAAAAAATTGGGTCACTTTTATTCCTATTACAAGGAACCCCATGTAATAAAAAAAAAAAAAGGTCCTCTTAAATATGAGATCCGGGGGTCACAAAGACATCGCCTCTCATATTTGGACTTAAATGCAATAAAAAATAAATTGTCATTTGAAAAAATGACAACAAAAAAATGTCCCTTAAAGACGTATGGGCAGAAGTGATGTTTTGACATCGCCGCCCCCCCCCCCCCCCCCCCCCGGAAGTGATATGAAGACGGATGGGTGCCATCTTCCCCTCACTCGTATCCATACCTAGCCGCTGACAGGTCCCGATCGCCTCCGCCCTAGGTAAGCAGGTGAGGGCGCGGGAGAGTGGTGGGGGGGCCCTCTCCGACGATTTTGCGGCGAATCCGACGCAGAGACCACCATTATCGTTTACAGGACCGCCCCAGCTGAAAAGATGGATATCTCGGTAACGGCCGCTGTCACAACCGAGATATCTATCTTTTCAGCAGCGAATCCGACGCAGAGGCCACCATTATAGTTTAAAGGTCCGGCCGCTGAAAAGATGGATATGTCGGTAACGGCAGCAGCAGCCGCTGTCACACCCGAGATATCCATCTTTTTTAGCGGCCGTTCCTTTAAACGATAATGGTGGTCTCTGCGTCGGATTCGCTGCTGAAAAGATGGATATCTCGGGTTGTAACAGCAGCTGCCGTTACCGAGATATCCATCTTTAAACTGCCGACGTATATGTACATAAGCGGGTCGGCAAGTGGTTAAGTAACTCTTATATGTCTTGTCATTCCCCCCTGGTATGTGACTGGACAGTGAAAGAAGAAGCAGTGCACTGGTGAGCTCAGCTTTCTCTTACTGTTCTCTCTCAGTGCCAATGAGGTGGCACTGACAGGCACTGAAAAGGTGAGGTGGCACTGACAGGCGGCACTGATATGCAGCACTGATGGGCATTGATAGGGGGCACTGATGGGCACTCATGGGTGGCACTGGTGGGCACTGATAGAAGACACTGATGGGCACAAAAAGACTGCACTGATGGGTACTTATGAGTGGCACTGATAGGTGGCACTGCTGGACACTGAGAAGTGGCACTGCTGGGCACTGATACGTGGCACTGATGGGCACTGATATGTGTCACTGATAGAAGGTACTGATAGGCATCCCTTGTGGCACTGGCAGGCATTGTAATTGGGCACTGATTGGCAGATGCCTGTGCATTGATTGGCAGCTGCCTGGGCACAGATTGGCATTTCCCTGGTGATCTAGGTGGCATACCTGGTGGTTCAGTGGGGTGGCTATCCCTGGTGGTCCATTCCGGCATCCTGGTGGTCCTGGGCAGGCATCCGAGGGGGGCTGCGCTGATAAACAATCAGCACAGACTCCCCTGTCAGGAGAGCCGCCGATCGGCTCTCCTCTACTCTGTCTGTCAGACGCGAGTGAGGAAAAGCCGATCATTGGCTCTTCCTGTTTACATCGGGATCAGCCGTGATTGGACACGGCTGATCACGTGGTAAAGAGCCTCTGACGGAGATTGGTCAGTCTGACACACCGCACCACCGACCGCCACGATGTGTGCCCCCACGGGGCGCACGGTGGCGGTTATCCTGCTGGACGTCCTATGATGTCCAGTCCAGATGACGGAACCGCCGCCCGGCCATCATTCTGCTATAGGCCGGGCGGGAAGTGGTTAAGATGCAGCAATGTGACGGCTCTACCTCTCCGATCTCACCCAACGAAGGACTGCGGCAGAGAGACAATACAAGAAACCTGCCAACATTTTGAACGCGGTCAGGCGGCGGGTCATAAACACGCCACGCCGCGAGTGCGAATGTATTTATTTAGGAATTAACATGCATCCAGCGGGCTTAAAATGTGACCAGCGGCACATAAAATGACACTTAATGGTCAAAAAGTGCCCATAAAACGGGACGGAAAACCTTTCAGGGCCCGACGACAAGGAGCTCCGCTCGTAAATGAATCCTTCCTGCTCACAGGTGAGTAATCTTTATGGAGAGCGGCGGCCGACGATGGAGGTGATAATAGCTCAGGCGGGAGAAGCTCAGGGTCCCCTGGATGACTTTTTATAAGCGCCAAACGTTAGCCGCGTCATAAATCCACAACCGTATTTTATTCCCCGAGCAAGAAAAGTATATGGCTTTCCAGATTCACAAGTTCCTGGATTTCCCTGGATAATGAACGATAACATCTGTCCGGGTGCAAAAAGGAACAGCAATCTGCCCGCTTCACCGCAATTCTGTATAAATGCGCGTGATGTAAAGAGGGACTCCGGGCAATACGCTCAATACGCTAGGAGTGATATCACAGAGAGGTGCTTCTGAAGATAAGATACAAAGAATATACTAAGAACACACAAGGAAGATACACATAAGATACAAGGGAAATACAAGAAAAACACAAAAACACAAAAAAAAAACACAAAAAAGGTACAAAAAAGACATGAAGATAATACAAAGGAGATACAAAGAAGACACATAGAACATACATGGACGGTACAAGGGAGATACAACGAAGACACAAGGAAGATACAAAGGAGACAAAAGTAAGTTATAAAGAAGAGATAGGAAGTTATAAAGAAGACACAAGGAAGTTACAAAGAAGACATAAGGAAGTTTCAAAGACGATACAAGGAAGTTACAAAGCAGACACAAGGAAGTTACAAAGCAGACACAAGGAAGTTACAAAACAGACACAAGGAAGTTACAAAGCAGACACAAGGAAGTTACAAAGAAGACACAAGGAAGTTATAAAGAAGACACAAGGAAGTTATAAAGAATACACAAGGATGTTACAAAGAAGACACAAGGAAGTTATAAGGAAGACACAAGGAAGTTACAAAGCAGACACAAGGAAGTTACAAAGAAGACACAAGGAAGTTACAAAGAAGACACAAGGAAGTTACAAAGCAGACACAAGGAAGTTATAAGGAAGACACAAGGAAGTTACAAAGCAGACACAAGGAAGTTACAAAGAAGACACAAGGAAGTTACAAAGAAGACACAAGGAAGTTACAAAACAGACACAAGGAAGTTATAAGGAAGACACAAGGAAGTTACAAAGCAGACACAAGGAAGTTACAAAGAAGACACAAGGAAGTTACAAAGCAGACACAAGGAAGTTACAAAGCAGACACAAGGAAGTTACAAAGCAGACACAAGGAAGTTACAAAGCAGACACAAGGAAGTTACAAAGCAGACACAAGGAAGTTACAAAGGAGACACAAGGAAGTTACAAGGAAGACACAAGGAAGTTATAAGGAAGACACAAGGAAGTTACAAAGCAGACACAAGGAAGTTACAAAGAAGACACAAGGAAGTTACAAAGAAGACACAAGGAAGTTATAAAGAAGACACAAGGAAGTTATAAAGAAGACACAAGGAAGTTATAAAGAAGACACAAGGAAGTTATAAAGAAGACACAAGGAAGTTATAAAGAAGACACAAGGGCCCGGATTCATAAAGCACTTACGCCGACGTAGAACAAGATACGCCGACGTAAGTGCAAATGTGCGCCGTCGTATCTGTGCGCCGGACCCACAAAACAAGATGCACCTAAAAATAGGCTTCATCCCACCGACGTAACTTGCCTACGCCGGCGTAGCGTGGGCGTACATTTAGGCTGGACACATGTGGCGCTCCCATTGACTTGCGATTAAAATATGCAAATGAGGGAAATACGGCGATTCACAAACGTACGTGCCCCCGATGCAGGCTACGCGATGTGTGCGTAAGTTGTACATCCGGCGTAAAGTTAAGCCCCATAAAGGAGGTGTAACCCAGCAGCAGACATGCAAAGGTCTGCACCAGGGAACTCAAGCCGGCGTATTTTACGTTGTTTAAGTTGGACTGTGTGGCTGGCTGGGCGTAGGTTACGTTCACGCCGTAGGCAGTGATCCGACGTAGTTTAGGCAGTTGTTTCGACGTGGTTGTGAGCATGCGCAGAGGGATGCGTCCACGTCCCAGCGCATGCGCAGTTCGTGATACGTATCTGTCTGGCGCTCGGACCATCATTTGCATGGGGTCACGCCTCATTTGCATGGGTCACACCCACCTACACCTATGTCGGCTTACGCCTTCGAAACCCAGCGCAGTTTTGGGAGCACTGGCTTTGTGAATACCATGCTTGCCTCTCTGCGCTGCATCGGCGTAGCGTACATTATTTGCACTACGGCGGCGTAATGTGCGCCGCTCTCTGTGAATCTGGGCCAAGGATGTTACAAAGAAGACACAAGGAAGTTTCAAAGACGATACAAGAAAGTTACAAAGAAGACACAAGGAAGTTATAAAGAAGACACAAGGATGTTACAAAGAAGACACAAGGAAGTTATAAGGAAGACACAAGGATGTTACAAAGCAGACACAAGGAAGTTACAAAGGAGACACAAGGAAGTTACAAAGCAGACACAAGGAAGCTACAAAGCAGACACAAGGAAGCTACAAAGGAGACACAAGGAAGTTAAGAAGACATAAGGAAATTACAAAAAGAAAAATACAAAAAACGTACAAAGAAGACATGAAGATGATTCAAAGAAGACATGAAGATAATACAAAGGAGATACAAAGAAGACACGTAGAAGATACAGAGAACACACGTAGAACATACAAGGACGATACAAGGGAGAAACAACGAAAACTCAAGGAAGATACAAAGGAGACACAAGGAAGTTACAAAGACAATACAAGGAAGTTTTAAAGAAGACACAGGGAAGTTACAAAGAAGACAAAGGGAAAATACAAGAAAAACAAAAAAACACACAAAGAAGATACAAAGAAGACATAAAGATGATACAAAGAAGATACATAGAAGACATAAAGACAATACAAAAGGAGATACAAAGAAGACACGTAGAAGATACAGAGAACACATGTAGAACACACAAGGAAGATACAAAGGAGACACAAGGAAGTTAAAAAGAAGACACAAGGAAGTTATAAAGAAGACATAAGGAAGTTACAAAGAAAGAAAAATACAAAAAACATACAAAGAAGATATGAAGATGATACAAAAAAAGACATGAAGATAATACAAAGGAGATACAAGGAAGACACATGGAAGATACAGAGAACACATGTAGAACATACGAGGACGATACAAGGGAGAAACAACGAAAACTCAAGGAAGATACAAGGAAGTTATAAAGAAGACACAAGGAAGTTACAAAGAAGACACAAGGAAATTACAAAGACGACACAAGGAAGTTACAAAGAAGACACAAGGAAATTACAAAGACGACACAAGGAAGTTACAAAGAAGACACAAGGAAATTACAAAGAAGACACAAGGAAGTTATAAAAAAGACACAAAGAAGTTACAAAGAAGACACAAGGAAGTTACAAAGACATAAGGAAGTTAAAAAGAAGACACAAGTAAGTTACATACACGATACAAGGAAGATACAAACAAAACACATAGAAGACACAAGAAAAATACAAAGAAGACACAAAGATAATAAAACGACGATACAAGGAAGCTACAAAGAAGACAGAAGAAAGATACAAATATGATACAAGAAAGATACAAAGAAGACAGAAGGGAGTTATAAACACAATAGAAGGAAGATACAAACAAAACACAAAGAACGATACAATGAAGACACAAAGAAGATACAAGAAGTCACAAGGAAGACACATAGAACATGCAAAGGAGATACATTGTAATACATTCTTTCTGCTATTGGGATTTTACTTTTTTGTCTGGACACATCACATCTTCTGGACTTGATTTGGGACTGCTTGTTATCTAAACTTTTATGAATGGAATGATCCTAGATATGTCAACACACTATATAAATGTATAATAATAATAATAATAGCGTGTGACTGTGGGGGGAGGGGACATTAGAGTGTAAGCTCCTTTGGTACAGAGACTGATGTGACCGTGGGGGAGGGGACATTAGAGTGTAAGCTCCATTGGTACAGAGACTGATGTGACTGTGGGGGAGGGGACATTAGAGTGTAAGCTCCTTTGGTACAGAGACTGGTGTGACTGTGGGGGGGGGGGACATTAGAGTGTAAGCTCCTCTGTACAGAGACTGATGTGACTGTGGGGGGACATTAGAGTGTAAGCTCCTCTGTACAGAGACTGATGTGACTGTGGGGGGACATTAGAGTGTAAGCTCCTTTGGTACAGAAACTGGTGTGACTGTGGGAAGGGGACATTAGAGTGTAAGCTCCTCTGGTACAGAGACTGGTGTGACTGTGAGGGGGAGGGGACATTAGAGTGTAAGCTCCTCTGTACAGAGACTGATGTGACTGTGGGGGGGGGACATTAGAGTGTAAGCTCCTCTGTACAGAGACTGATGTGACTGTGGGGAAGGGGACATTGGAGTGTAAGCTCCTCTGTACAGAGACTGATGTGACTGTGGGGGGGAGGGGACATTAGAGTGTAAGCTCCTCTGTACAGAGACTGATGTGACTGTGGGGAAGGGGACATTGGAGTGTAAGCTCCTTTGGTACAGAGACTGGTGTGACTGTGGGGGGGGGGGGACATTAGAGTGTAAGCTCCTTTGGTACAGAGACTGGTGTGACTGGTACAGCGCTATGGTATAGGTCAGAGCACTCTTGTCTGATACATTGTAAGGACAAGTAATTGGAGGAATGCCACACACAGCACGCAATGCCGGGATTGGCCTCATTATAAGTGGGAGGAGCTTGGTCCTGGGAGGTTGCTTGTAGAAATGTGTGTCCACTCTGCCATCAACTCCAGGTAGGAAATCCGCGGTATAACGCTCTGACGTAAGTAACTACAGGAGAAACACGATGGTTGCCATTGCCCTTGATCTATTGTTGAAAATGCTAGATGCCTGGCTGTCATTGTGATCTTCTGTTTTCATCTCGTTTTCATTCTTAGACATTGGAACGAGTATGCAGATGAAACTTTGGTTTGACTTCACTGGTTGCATGCTTGCTGCATTTCAAAAGTATTGATGCCAGAGACAAGCCCAATGATTCCATTATCCCCGTATAGCTCCGCCCATATCAGAGACATCAGTTTACAGCGAATTTCTGATAGACACAAACTGGATCATGGCAAAAAACGATCCATCGGGCGTCCGCTGTCTTTTTGAATTTGGTAATGGGGAAGATTATAGAAGCACTTTACGCTCCCCTCCCCCCTCCCGTTCTCATAATGGCGGAGTCCCCCGCGGGGTCCCAGCGGGCAATATATTGTCAGCTCGTTACAGCAAAGCTAATTGCAGAATTTATCTATCCATCAGTCCTGGCGGGAGAGACGCACTTATCGCCCCCCCCCACACCATTCCCCGCAGAGCCGCTAGTACTCAATCTAGAAGTGTCCCCGCCAATCGTTCATCCTACCCCGGGGGGGGGGGCGGTCAATTATGAGACAATGATTTCTAAAGGGGAACTCAGAGCTGCGTAAATTATTAAATATACGAACATTCACCGACTTATCGCATGCTATGGTGAAGGGTCGCTTGTAATTACCAGGCTATCAGCGCCCCCCCCCCTCCCCCACATAGGCCGCACTGAACACTGGGGTGATGCCGGCATTGGAAATAGTTGTTTAATAATTCCACATACAGCCAGAAGGGGGGGCATTTACAATTCATCCTCATTCTCCCAGCTTCTCCTGCAGTAAATAGTCCTTCTGCTAACAGAGGTCAATAGCTCAATCGGGGGAAGTGACTCCTCCCCCTTACCTCCCCCCCTCTGTACAGTTCTCTCTGATAAACTTAATGTGAGACTCAATTAGAGACAGACAGCCTGACCGGAGATAATTACTGTTCTGCTCTTTTTAGATAGCCCCTAGCGCTCTGGGATTCCTGTGTCACGTATTAAATCTTTCTTTGTAAAACAGAGGTTGTGTATAATATATACTGTGGCCTAGATTCACGTACGGCCGCTCTACGTTGTGCGGGCGTAGCGTATCGTATTTACGCTACGCCGCCGCAACTTAGAGAGGCAAGTGCAGTATTCACAAAGCACTTGCGTCCTAAGTTACGGCAGCGTAGCGTAAATGTTCCGGCGTAAGCGCGCGTAATTCAAATTTTGAAGAGGTGGGCGTGTTTTATGTAAATAAAACATGACCCCACGTAAATGACGTTTTTAACGAACGGCGCATGTGCCGTCCATGGACGTATCCCAGTGCGCATGCGTCGGATAGAATGCCCAAGATACGTGCCTACGACGTGAACGTAGCTTACGCACAGCCCTATTCGCGTACGACTTACGCAAACGACGTAAAAAGATACGCTTGTTCCGACGTTCCATACTTTGCATGGGCTGCGCCACCTAGAGACCTGCTTTGTCTTTACGCCGACGTATGTCTTACGTAAACGGCGTAACTAATTGCGACGGCCGTACGTACGTTCGTGAATCGGCGTATCTTGCTCATTTACATATTCGACGCAGAAATCAAGGAAGCGCCGCCTAGCGGCCAGCGTAATTATTGCACCCCAAGATACGACGGCGTAGGAGACTTACACCGCTCGTATCTTGGCCAAATCTATGCGTAACTGATTCTATGAATCAGGCGCATAGATACGACGGCGGCCATTCGGACTTACGACTTACGATAGCCTGTATATATAAAGCATCTCTTCCAGACTGACTCCCACCCATAGGTGTGCTAAGCCTATTGCATTAGAGTGTGCACCCCAAAGCCCAAACACGCACTACTGATCACTCACGATGTTCATTCAGAAAGGGAAGGGGACGGTAAATTACATATTTACTGGCCCCTTCCTCACTCCTAAAACATCCCAGGAGCAACAGCCGATAGGAGAGGAGGGAAACTGGCAGCACTGCGGGGGGGAGGGGAAAGATGGGAGCCAGGGCAGTAGGGGGGATGTGTGCTGCACAGGGTGATTAGGGTGTGTTTGGGAACACCTGGCACACCCCTATGCTCCCACCCCTAAGACCCCATTCACACCTAAGCGACAAAACGCCCGACGCGGGACGCTTCTGCCGCTAGAGGGGAGAATTCCCATTGGAGATGGTTCACATCTCATAGACGCGCAACGCCTGTCGCCTGAAAAAAAGTCCCGGACCCTTTTTTTCACGCGACAGGCGCATTTTCCCATAGACAGCAATGGGAATACTTTAGGAAAAAAAAAAATTGAAACATTTGTAATCGCGGCAAATCTGCCGCTACACGCGAACGCGGCTGTCGCTTAGGTGTGAATGCAGCCTTAAGGTATTATGATATTTGCATAACTCCTCCCACTGCCTGCCCTGAATCAGCTCTAGAGGAGTACAGAGGCCGGGTGCTGTGATGTTATCAGAAAGCCCTGCTGGCCCCTCCCACCAGCCACGATCTGCCCGCATTGCATAGAGACCCAAAAACGACACCATAAGGTCTAAAATTAGGTATGTAAGGAAAATGGAAAGTGTTTATTTAATAATGTCATTAGCATGTTGATTGTTGATGGGGGGGGGGGGGGGGGGGTTTGACCACGGAAGGCAAAAGTATAAGCAGGATAAGTTATAAATCTTTATTTGTAAAACACATATTGTTTATTATAATGTTTATTATACAAGTATCTTGTAAACATCAGTTAACAAAAATATAAATATAAAAATTAAAAACAAAACTGTCTTTATAAACATGAGTAAAAAAAATAATTAAATAAAGATATACAAAATATATAAATCTATAAATAAATATATAAAACATATACAATATATTCAAGGTGTGCTGTGGAGGTACATTGGGGTGCTTGGTGGGTAGCTATATCTCCTCTCTGATATAAATCCCCCCCCCCCCCCCCGGCTCTCACCAAAAAGAGTACGGAGAAATGGGGGGGGGGGCGAGTCATTACATTCTATATGTAAAATTCAACTTGAGCTACTGAGCTCTGTGAGCAACAAGAGTCACCAACAATCATGTGAAATGAGGGTCAAAAGCGCCACCTGCTGGTCCAAAAAGACATAGGCCCAGATTCACGTCCAGCGGCGTATCTCTGCGGCGGCGTAACGTATCCGATTTACGTTACGCCGCCGCAACTTAGAAGAGCAAGTGCTGTATTCTCAAAGCACTTGCTCCGTAAGTTGCGGCGGCGTAAATGGGCCGGCGTAAGCCCGCCTAATTCAAATTTGTATCAGGGGGGCGTGTTTTATGTTAAACTACTGTGACCCGAGATTGACGTTTTTGCGGAACGGCGCATGCACCGTCTGTGGAATTTCCCAGTGTGCATTGCTCCAAAGTACGCCGCAAGGACGTCATTGGTTCGACGTGAACGTAAATGATGTCCAGCCCCATTCACGGACGACTTACGCAAACAACGTAACCTTTTCAAATTTCGACGCGGGAACGACGGCCATACTTAACATTGGCTACGCCTCATATAGCAGGGGCAACTTTACGCCGGGAAAAGCCTAACATAAACGTCGTAACTTTACTGCGTCGGCCGGGCGGACGTTCGGGAATTCACGTATCTAGCTAATTTGAATACTCGACGCGGAATTCGACGGAAGCGACACCTAGCGGTCAAAAAAAAAAATGCAGTTAAGATCCGACGGCGTAAGAGACTTACGCCTGTCGGATCTAATGGATATCTATGCGTCTGATTCTAAGAATCAGACGCATAGATACGACGGGTCGGATTAGGACTTACGACGGCGTACATGGCGCTACGCCGTCGTAAGTCCTCTGAGAATCCGGGCCATAGAAACATAGAAAAGCGACGGTACAAAAAAGTACAACAAAAAAAAGACCAAGTTGTCCGATTGAGTCTGCTCATTTTACGATGATTATTATTATTGTTTTTTTTTTTTTTTAAACTTGTTTTGTATTTTGTATATTTATTTATTTTTATGCAAATTGTCATTTATCTGTTTGAAATCTATCTCTGCTTAAAGTGGATTTCTTAGTCCTAGCCATAAAAAATAATAAATGATAAGGGTGGAGTGGAGACAAAAAAGAAGAGAGCGCCCTCTCCTGGCCGATCTATAAATCAGCGTCCTGAGCTTGTCCAGAATTCTAGGCTGCCCCGCCTCCACGGGAAAATTACATTTACCTTAAAACGCGTTGATGTATCAGTTAGCTTAATGGCGGTTAGCGTGCTGAGTCGCGCGCCGGCGTCTTGTGTTTCTTGGGGACGCTCAAAATTTCAAACTTCCATTCGGTTTGCACACAGACGCAATGGAGGGACGACTCCGTTTTGGGGCGGAGCTGATTAGAACTGGTAGCAATTCAACCGACTGCGGAAACGTTACATTGTTGCTTGATTGGAAGGTGATAGAAAAGTATAACATTCTTCTCGTGTTTAAGAGCGGGGGAGGGGAGGGACACTTTTTTTGCTCAAAATATGTGAGCAAAGGACACGCCCCTTACCCCCACCCCCATCACACAGCCCAATGAACAATCACGTGTATTTCAGGAGAGGAGAGTTATAGAGGAAGGAGCAGAGTCCTCCAGCAGTGCAGAGTTTATCAGGAGAGGAGAGTTATAGAGGAAGGAGCAGAGTCCTCCAGCAGTGCAGAGTATATCAGGAGAGGAGAGTTATAGAGGAAGGAGCAGAGTCCTCCAGCAGAGCAGAGTATTTCAGGAGAGGAGAGTTATAGAGGAAGGAGCAGAGTCCTCCAGCAGTGCAGAGTATCTCAGGAGAGGAGAGTTATAGAGGAAGGAGGAGCAGAGTCCTCCAGCAGAGCAGAGTATTTCAGGAGAGGAGAGTTATAGAGGAAGGAGCAGAGTCCTCCAGCAGTGCAGAGTATTTCAGGAGAGGAGAGTTATAGAGGAAGGAGCAGAGTCCTCCAGCAGTGCAGAGTATCTCAGGAGAGGAGAGTTATAGAGGAAGGAGCAGAGTCCTCCAGCAGAGCAGAGTATTTCAGGAGAGGAGAGTTATAGAGGAAGGAGCAGAGTCCTCCAGCAGTGCAGAGTATTTCAGGAGAGGAGAGTTATAGAGGAAGGAGCAGAGTCCTCCAGCAGAGCAGAGTATCTCAGGAGAGGAGAGTTATAGAGAAGGAGCAGAAGCCTCCGGCAGAGTATTTCAGGAGAGGAGAGTTATAGAGGAATGAGCAGAGTCCTCCAGCAGAGTATTTCAGGAGAGGAGAGTTATAGAGGAAGGAGCAGAGTCCTCCAGTAGTGCAGAGTATTTCAGGAGAGCAGAGTTATAGAGGGAGGAGCAGAGTCCTCCAGCAGAGCAGAGTATTTCAGGAGAGGAGAGTTATAGAGGAAGGAGCAGAGTCCTCCAGCAGTGCAGAGTATCTCAGGAGAGGAGAGTTATAGAGGAAGGAGCAGAGTCCTCCAGCAGTGCAGAGTATTTCAGGAGAGGAGAGTTATAGAGGAAGGAGCAGAGTCCTCCAGCAGAGTATATCAGGAGAGGAGAGTTATAGAGGAAGGAGCAGAGTCCTCCAGCAGAGCAGAGTATCTCAGGAGAGGAGAGTTATAGAGGAAGGAGCAGAGTCCTCCAGCAGAGCAGAGTATCTCAGGAGAGGAGAGTTATAGAGGAAGGAGCAGAGTCCTCCAGCAGAGCAGAGTATTTCAGGAGAGGAGAGTTATAGAGGAAGGAGCAGAGTCCTCCAGCAGAGCAGAGTATCTCAGGAGAGGAGAGTTATAGAGGAAGGAGCAGAGTCCTCCAGCAGAGCAGAGTATCTCAGGAGAGGAGAGTTATAGAGGAAGGAGCAGAGTCCTCCAGCAGAGCAGAGTATTTCAGGAGAGGAGAGTTATAGAGGAAGGAGCAGAGTCCTCCAGCAGAGCAGAGTATATCAGGAGAGGAGAGTTATAGAGGAAGGAGCAGAGTCCTCCAGAAGTGCAGAGTATATCAGGAGAGGAGAGTTATAGAGGAAGGAGCAGAGTCCTCCAGAAGTGCAGAGTATATCAGGAGAGGAGAGTTATAGAGGGAGGAGCAGAGTCCTCCAGCAGAGTATTTCAGGAGAGGAGAGTTATAGAGGAAGGAGCAGAGTCCTCCAGCAGTGCAGAGTATCTCAGGAGAGGAGAGTTATAGAGGAAGGAGCAGAGTCCTCCAGCAGTGCAGAGTATTTTAGGAGAGGAGAGTTATAGAGGGAGGAGCAGAGTCCTCCAGCAGAGCAGAGTATTTCAGGAGAGGAGAGTTATAGAGGAAGGAGCAGAGTCCTCCAGCAGTGCAGAGTATTTCAGGAGAGGAGAGTCATAGAGGAAGGAGCAGAGTCCTCCAGCAGAGCAGAGTATTTCAGGAGAGGAGAGTTATAGAGGAAGGAGCAGAGTCCTCCAGCAGAGTATTTCAGGAGAGGAGAGTTATAGAGGGAGGAGCAGAGTCCTCCAGCAGTGCAGAGTATTTTTAGGAGAGGAGAGTTATAGAGGAAGGAGCAGAGTCCTCCAGCAGTGCAGAGTATCTCAGGAGAGGAGAGTTATAGAGGAAGGAGCAGAGTCCCCCAGCAGAGTATATCAGGAGAGGAGAGTTATAGAGGGAGGAGCAGAGTCCTCCAGCAGAGCAGAGTATTTCAGGAGAGGAGAGTTATAGAGGAAGGAGCAGAGTCCTCCAGCAGTGCAGAGTATTTCAGGAGAGGAGAGTTATAGAGGAAGGAGCAGAGTCCTCCAGCAGTGCAGAGTATTTCAGGAGAGGAGTGTTATAGAGGGAGGAGCAGAGTCCTCTGGCAGAGCAGAGTATTTCAGGAGAGGAGAGTTATAGAGGAAGGAGCAGAGTCCTCCAGCAGAGCAGAGTATTTCAGGAGAGGAGAGTTATAGAGGAAGGAGCAGAGTCCTCCAGCAGAGTATCTCAGGAGAGGAGAGTTATAGAGGAAGGAGCAGAGTCCTCCAGCAGAGTATTTCAGGAGAGGAGAGTTATAGAGGAATGAGCAGAGTCCTCCAGCAGAGTATTTCAGGAGAGGAGAGTTATAGAGGAAGGAGCAGAGTCCTCCAGTAGTGCAGAATATTTCAGGAGAGGAGAGTTATAGAGGAAGGAGCAGAGTCCTCCAGCAGAGCAGAGTATCTCAGGAGAGGAGGGTTATAGAGGAAGGAGCAGAGTCCTCCAGCAGTGCAGAGTATCTCAGGAGAGGAGAGTTATAGAGGAAGGAGCAGAGTCCTCCAGTAGTGCAGAGTATTTCAGGAGAGGAGAGTTATAGAGGAAGGAGCAGAGTCCTCCAGCAGTGCAGAGTATTTCAGGAGAGGAGAGTTATAGAGGGAGGAGCAGAGTCCTCCAGCAGTGCAGAGTATCTCAGGAGAGGAGAGTCATAGAGGAAGGAGCAGAGTCCTCCAGCAGAGCAGAGTATTTCAGGAGAGGAGAGTTATAGAGGAAGGAGCAGAGTCCTCCAGCAGAGTAGAGTATCTCAGGAGAGGAGAGTTATAGAGGAAGGAGCAGAGTCCTCCAGCAGTGCAGAGTATCTCAGGAGAGGAGAGTTATAGAGGAAGGAGCAGAGTCCTCCAGCAGAGCAGAGTATTTCAGGAGAGGAGAGTTATAGAGGAAGGAGCAGAGTCCTCCAGCAGAGTAGAGTATCTCAGGAGAGGAGAGTTATAGAGGACGGAGCAGAGTCCTCCAGCAGTGCAGAGTATCTCAGGAGAGGAGAGTTATAGAGGAAGGAGCAGAGTCCTCCAGCAGAGCAGAGTATTTCAGGAGAGGAGAGTTATAGAGGAAGGAGCAGAGTCCTCCAGCAGAGCAGAGTATCTCAGGAGAGGAGAGTTATAGAGGAAGGAGCAGAGTCCTCCAGCAGTGCAGAGTATTTCAGGAGAGGAGAGTTATAGAGAAAGGAGCAGAGTCCTCCAGCAGAGTATATCAGGAGAGGAGAGTTATAGAGGAAGGAGTAGAGTCCTCCAGCAGTGCAGAGTATCTCAGGAGAGGAGAGTTATAGAGCAAGGAGCAGAGTCCTCCAGCAGTGCAGAGTATCTCAGGAGAGGAGAGTTATAGAGGGAGGAGCAGAGTCCTCCAGCAGAGTATCTCAGGAGAGGAGAGTTATAGAGGAAGGAGCAGAGTCCTCCAGCAGTGCAGAGTATCTCAGGAGAGGAGAGTCATAGAGGACGGAGAAGAGTCCTCCAGCAGTGCAGAGTATCTCAGGAGAGGAGAGTTATAGAGGAAGGAGCAGAGTCCTCCAGCAGTGCAGAGTATCTCAGGAGAGGAGAGTTATAGAGGAAGGAGCAGAGTCCTCCAGCAGTGCAGAGTATCTCAGGAGAGGAGAGTTATAGAGGAAGGAGCAGAGTCCTCCAGCAGAGTATCTCAGGAGAGGAGAGTCATAGAGGAGGGAGAAGAGAGTCCTCCAGAGGTATAGAAGGTCGTTTGTAGTCACTCTTCCTCATCAGGAACTCATCTCCTTCTTTTTATTAATCGCCGGGAAAGCCGTCACTTCTGTCAGAATTTATTGCAGGTGGCGGGGGAGGGGAGGGGGGGGGGGTAATCAATACGACAAATCAGCTAGAGTGGCCACAAATCAGCCGCACTCACATCCATCAATAGACTCCGATCGGCAATCAATAAGGGGGAGGAGCGGGGGGTGAAGAATCTCTTATTGATCTCATGATATTGATCATCTGCTGACTCATCGCTGTTTTATCTGATTGGGGAATCTCAGGAACAATACCGCCTTGTGGCCACTAGATGGGGCTGCCGACCGTCATTGGTAATCCCTGCAATGAGCCTTACAGAGAGGTTTCCACACAAAACAGGGGCGGGTACTCCTCACTCTCCCCGCCCACCTACCCGCCTCCCAGCACCGACCCTTGACTCCGCCCTTTACTTACTTTGCAGGCACCACTCCCTTTTAAAGAAGATATCCCCCAGCAGCAACGATAGACACCCCAGTAGTGATAATAGACACCTCCCAGCAGCAACAATGAATCCCCCAGCAGTCACAATAAAGTTCCCGGCAGCAATAATGTATTCCCCCTCCCCAGCAGCGACAATGAAAACCAACTGTTGCAGCAATAAATCCACCAGCAGCAACAGTAGGCACCTCAGTAGCAATAATAATAGACCTTACCAGCAGCAAAAATAAAAGCTTCAGAAGCAACAATAAATCCCCAGCAGCAACAATGACTCTCCCAGCAGCGACAATAAATCCCCCAGCAGCGACAATGACTCTCCCAGCAGCGACAATAAATCCCCCAGCAGCGACAATGACTCTCCCAGCAGCGACAATAAATCCCCCAGCAGCAACAATGACTCTCCCAGCAGCGACAATAAAATCCCCAGCAGCAACAATGACTCTCCCAGCAGCAACAATGAATCCCCCAGCAGCGGCAATAAATCCCCCAGCAGCAACAATGACTCTTCCAGCAGGGACAATAAATCCCCCAGCAGCAACAATGACTCTTCCAGCAGGGACAATAAATCCCCCAGCAGCAACAATGACTCTTTCAGCAGCAACAATAAATCCCCCAGCAGCAACAATGACTCTCCCAGCAGCAACAATAAATCCCCCAGCAGGGACAATGAAATCTCCAGCAGCAACAATGACTCTCCCAGCAGCGACAATGACTCTCCCAGCAGCAACAATAAATCCCCCAGCAGGGACAATGAAATCCCCAGCAGCGACAATGACTCTCCCAGCAGCAACAATAAATCCCCCAGCAGTGACAATGACTCTCCCAGCAGTGACAATAAATCCCCCAGCAGTGACAATGACTCTCCCAGAAGCAACAATGACTCTCCCATAATCAGCAACATCATTTCCCTCAATAGCAACAATGAAACCTCCTGCTGCAGCAATATATCCCCCATCAGCAACAATAAACCCCCCAACAGCAACAATGAACCCCCCCCCCCTGCTGAAACAAGAAATCACCCAGCAGCAGCCATAAAACCCCCATAAGTGACAGTAACTCCCCCAGCAGCAATGCTAAATTCCCCAGCAGAACAATAAAACTCCATACAGCAATGATAAACCCCCAGCAGCAGCAATAAATCTCCATACAGCAATGATAAATCCCCCAGCAGCAACAATACATCTCTATAGAGCAATGATAAATCCCCCAGCAGAACAATAAATCTCCATACAGCAATGCTAAATCCCCCAGCAGAACAATAAATCTCCATACAGCAATGATAAACCCCCCAGCAGCAACAATACATCTCTATACAGCAATGATAAATCCCCCAGCAGCAACAATAAATCTCCATACAGCAATGCTAAATCCCCCAGCAGCAACAATAAATCTCCATACAGCAATGATAAATCCCCCAGCAGCAACAATAAATCTCCATACAGCAATGATGAATCCCCCAGCAGAACAATAAATCTCTATACAGCAATGATAAATCCCCCAGCAGCAACAATAAATCTCCATACAGCAATGATAAACACCCCCAGCAGCAACAATAAATCTCCATACAGCAATGCTAAATCCCCCAGCAGCAACAATAAATCTCCATACAGCAATGATAAATCCCCCAGCAGCAACAAGAACGATCCCATCAGAACAATAAACCCTTGTGGGCTGTAAGCAGTAAAAATAGGCAGTTGAGCTGCATTTTTTATGCACGTTTTCATATATATATTTTTTTTTTTGCGCAAAGCTCCTCTCCTAAACGCGGTAGTGACCCTACATAGTAGTGCGCCCCTCCCTGGCCACATCCCACAAGTGCAGGCGTGTGCACAATTACAAAACAAGCACGTCACGTGACCTCGCCACAACATACATCTGTTATTACCGCCCCCGGGCCTTAAAAAGGACCAGCCATAGAGTATTGACGCTCTATGGCAGGGATGGGGGAACCTCGGCACCTCAGATGTTTTGGAACTACATTTCCCATGATGCTCCTGCACTCTGCAGTGTAGTGGAGCATCATGGGAAATGTGGTTCCTGGAATATTTTCATGAATGGATATTATGTGGTGTGAAGCCAAGACACTGCAGTAATCCCTCGGACAGCGCCACCTACTGTTCACTTCACACATGCGTCAATTTTTAATTATATACTGTGTATATATATATATATATTTATTTTTTATTTTTGTATTATTGAAACTATATATATATATATATATATATATATATATATATATATATACACACAGTATATAATATTAAAAATTGATGCATGTGTGAAGTGAACAGTAGGTGGCGCTATATATAGTTTCAATAATAAGAATTATATATATATTTATTTTTTATTTTTGTATTATTGAAACTATATATATATATATATATATATATATATATATATATATATATATATATATATATATATATATATATATATATATTTTATTTTTATTTTTTAAATAGACCTCCCCTTTAAGATTATTTTTTATACTCCTAAAGGGTGGCTCCATTTTATTAGAGTTGCCCTTTAAGGGTTTAATAAAAATGGAGCCACCCTTTAGGAGTTTTTTTTTTTTTTTTTTTTTTTAAACACATAAAAGGTGGTTTCGTTTTATGCCAAAAACAATTATTAAAGGATAACTCCATTTTAATAACTCCATTTTTTTATTAAACTCGTAAAAGGCGTCACCATTTTATTAGCGTTACCCTAGAAGGGTTAAATAAAAAATAGAGTTACACTTTAATCTATTAATAAAATGGAGTTAGCATTTAAGAATTTAATACAATGAAGTTGCTTATAATAATTTAATAAAATAGAGTTCCCCTTTAAAAAAAATTATAAAATTTAGTTACTTTTAATAATTAAAAAATAAATTGAGTTACTACCCTTTAAGAATTTAATTACATTTGAGTTTAGGAATTTAATAAAATGAAATTACTTATTAGTTAATAAAATTGAGTTACTGTTTAAGAATAAAAAAAAAAAAGGAGATACTTTTAATACTTTAATAACTTTAATAACTTTATTTAAAAAACTTTAATAATATAATATAATAGAGTTACCCCTTAAGAATTTATTAAAATGGAGTTACACTTTAATAATTTTAATGAAATAGAGTTCCCCTTTAAGAATTTAATAAAATTGTTACTTTTAATAATTAAAAAAAAATGGAGTTACCTTTCAATAATTTAATTAAATTAAGTTTAGGAATTTAATAAAATTGAGTTACTTATTAGATAATAAAATTGAGTTGCTCTTTAAGAAACAAAAAAAAGGAGCTACTTTAATAATATAATATAATAGAGTTACCCCTTAAGAATTTATTAAAATGGAGTTACACTTTAATAAGTTTAATGAAATGGAGTTACCCTTTAATAATTAAAAAAAAATGGAGTTCCTCTTTAAGAATTTAATAAACAAATGAGTTACTTATAATCATTTAATAAATGGAGTTCCCCTTTAAGAATTGAATAAAAAGGAGTTACCCTTTAATAATTTAATAAAATGGAGTTACCCTTTAAGCATTTAATATGTTACCCTTTAATAATTTAATAACATTTTGTTACCCTTTAATCTTTTAATAAAATGGAGTTAACTTTTAAGAATTAAATTAAGTGAAGTTCTCCTTCAAGAATTTAAAAATTAAAGTTACTTATAATAATTTAATAAAATAGAGTTCCCCTTTAAGAATTTAATAAAATTATTACTTTTAATAATTAGAAAAAAATGGAGTTACCTTTCAATAATTTAATTAAATTAAGTTTAGGAATTTAATAAAATGGAGTTACTTATTAGATAATAAAATTGAATTGATCTTTATGAAACAAAAAAAAGGAGCTACTTTAATAATATAATATAACAGAGTTGCCCCTTAAGAATTTATTAAAATGGAGTTACACTTTAATAATTTTAATGAAATGGAGTTACCCTTTAATAATTTAATAAAATGGAGTTCCTCCTTAAGAACTTAATAACACAAGGAGTTACTTATAATCATTTAATAAATGGAGTTCCCCTTTATAAGAATTGAATACAAAGGAGTTAACCTTAAAGAATTTAATAAAAAGATGTCACCCTTTAATAATTTATTAAAATGGAGTTACCCTTTAATCTTTTAATAAAATGGAGTTAACTTTTAACTTTTTAGAATAAAATTAACTGAAGTTCTCCTTTAAGAATTTAATAAAATGAAGTTACCTATAATAATTTATTTAATTTACTTATATTTAATAAAATAGAGTTCCCCTTTAAGAATTTAATAAAAAAAGAAGCTACTTTTAATAATATAATAAAATGTAGTTACCCCTTAAGAGTTTATTAAAATGGAGTTACACTTTACTAATTTTAATGAAATGGAGTTCCTCTTTAAGAGTTGTATAAAAAAAAAAAAAGGGAGTTACTTATAATTGTTTAATAAATAGAGTTTGCCTTTAAAAATTGAATACAAATGAGTTACCCTTTAATAAGTTAATAAAATGGAGTTACCCTTCAAAAATGTATTAAAATGGAGTTCCCCTTTAAGAATATAATAAAAAGATGTTACCCTTTAATAATTTAATAGAATTGAGTTACCCTTTAATCTTTTAATAAAATGGAGTTAACTTTTAAGAATTAAATAAACAAAGTTCTCCTTTAAGAATTTAATACAATGAAGTTACTTTGATAATTTAATAAAATAGAGTTCCCCTTTAAGAATTTAATAAAATGGAGTTACTTTTAATAATAAAAAAAATGGAGTTACCCTTTAAGAATTAAATAAAATTTGAGTTTAGGAACTTAATAAAATTAAGTTACTTATTAATTAATACAATTGAGTTGCTCTTTAAGAATAACAAAAAAAAGGAGCTACTTATAATAATATTATATAGTTGCCCATTAATAATGTTTTTAAAATGGAGTTACACTTTAACAATTTTAATGAAATGGAGTTACCTTTTAATAATTTAATAAAAAAAGGAGTTACTTATAATCGTTTAATAAATAGAGTTCCCCTTTAAGAATTGAATAAAAAGGAGTTCCCCTTTAATAATTTAATAAAATGGAGTTACCCTTTAAAAATGTATTAAAATGGAGTTACCCTTTAAAAATGTAATAAAATTGAATTACTTTAAATTAAAAAATAAATTGAGTTACCCTTTAAGTATTAAAAAGGAGTTACCCTTTAAGAATTTAATTAAATGAAGTTACCTAAAATAATTTAATAAAGTTCCCCTTTAAGAATTTAATAAAATGAAGTTACCTAAAATAATTTAATAAAGTTCCCCTTTAAGAATTCAATAAAATGGAGTTACTCTTTAAGAATTAAAAAAAAGGAGCTACTTTTAATAATATAATAAAATGGAGTTACACTTTAATAATTTTAATGGAATGGAGTTATCCTTTAAGAATTTAATAAAAAAAAAGGAGTTAGTTATAATTGTTTAATAAAATGGAGTTCCCCTTTAAGGGTTTAATAAAACGGAGTTCCCCTTTAAGGGCGTGATAAAGCGGAGCGTATCCACACTGTGCTATTATTAGGAAGGCGGATGCTACACTTGGGAACACTGAAGAGTCTTTTCAGAAGACCACATTTAGGAAATCCCATCGAAGCGCGTGACTCCGGAGAGAGATATCATGTGACAATGACTTGGTACAAGCTGCACATATCAGCTTGCACCCCCCGGATTCCCTGATCCCTCAGTCAATGACGTCACAAGGGGGTGGGTTCACCAAGTGACATCACGCCTTAGTTATTAAAGAGCAGGATCTGGGGGGGACACCTTGTTAAAGGGGACTTCCAGATTCTTATAAGCCCCCCCCCTGCCAGCAGACCCCCCCCCCCCCACAACCACCGGCGGCCAGGGTTGTGGGGAAGAGGCCCTTGTCCTTGAATTATTTTTCCCATCATGTGTGTGAGTGGGGCCCCATGTCAAGTTTTGCCTAAGGCCTCACAAAGCCTAGAGGCGCCTCTGACACACAACCCCCCCCCCCCCCCCATCTCTACGGTATCCTGCAGAGTCTACAAGAACAGGAAGTTAACGGTAATGTCAATTCACAAAAGTCACTCACAATCTTCACAATAATAAAATAATCCCTGGAGATCCCACCACAAAGCCCCCTGTTCAGGCACTTCCTCTCATAGGGTGACAACGCTCCATCCCTGTCTCCCAATCATGTTCCTGAGTTGTCACCCTGTCAAAAAGGAAGGCAATGTTGTCACCAAGTGCTGGGATCACATTGTGACCCTTATTTGAGATAATGAGCATGGGTGGTGAATCAAAAAGGTATTCATTACAGCGATTGGGGCTGTAAATGGGAGGTCCTGCCAGGTTTGGGTGGGCCACTCTTGTAAGTAGGTGGGGTCTGGATGAAATCACCAAGTAATTGGGTGGGCGCTTAGGGTGGACTGTGGCCCTTAATTAATACGCATGTGCAATAAATCGATAAGCATTGATTACGGCAATAGGGGCCGTGAGTGGGAGGTCTTGCAGGGTTTGGCTGACCACAGTAAGTGGCTTGGGGTGGATTGTGGACCTCAGATCTGGATAACGCGGTGTCCCGGGCTATGTGCTGGGATCACTATGTCACCATTATTTGAGTTAATAAGCACATGCAAGAAATCAATAAGGCATTAATTGTGGTGAAAGGAACTGCGAATGGGAGATCTTACAAGGTTTGGGTGACCACAGTAAGTGGCTTGGGGTGGACTGTGGACCTCAGTTATGAATAATGCTGTGTCCCGGGCTACGTGCTGGAATCACAGTGTCACTCTTGAGTCAATGATCACATGCAATAAATCAATAAGGCATTAAATATGGTGATGGGGGTTGTGAGTTTAACATCTTGCGGGATTTGGGAGAGCAGAGAACCGGGGGGGGGGGGGGTCCTGAAATTGAGAAGCGGGGGGGGGCTGCCGCTAGTTGAGAAGCGGAGAGAAAATATATATAAAAAAAGGGGGGTAGCCATCCGGGGGCCCTGGGGACCTCTGGTAAAAAGAAATTACAAAAAAGGGGGGTTGCCATCCGGGACCTCAGGGCCCTTTAATATAAAAAAAAATAAAAAAAATATATAAAAAAAGAAAATAAACATTTATAAAAAAAGAAAAAAGGGGGGTTGCCATCCAGGGTCCTGGGGACCTCTGGGCCCTTTAATAAATAAATAAATAAAAAAAAATATATATATATATATATATATATATATATATATATATATATATATATATATATATATATATATATATATATATATATATAAACAAAAATAAAAAAATAAACATTTATAAAAAAATAAAAACAAGGGGGGTTTGCCACATGGGGCCCTGAGCCCTTTAATAAAAAAATATATAGATATATATATGTCATCCGGGGCCCTTATTAGAAAAAAATATTTTTTTTTTTATAAAAAATAAATAAAAAAAAAGGGGCCATCCGGGGCCCTGGGGGCCTTCAGACCCCTAGGGACCTCCGGACCACTAAACAAAAAAAAAAGGGGAGTTGCAATCTGGGGCCCTGTGGGCCTCCGGGCCCCTGGGGACCTCCGGACACCTAAAAAGGGGGTTGCCATCCAGGCCCTTGGGGACCTCCGGGCCCCTTACAGGTGTACTGCCTGTACCCCCCTGATGGCGTGAGTCAATGAGCTTGGGGTGGACCTCAGTTCTGGATGATGCTGTGTCCCAGGCTATGACCCGGGATCACAGTGTCAACCTTATTTGTGTTAATGATCATGGGCAGTAAAGCAATAAGGCATTCATTACTGTGATGGGGGCCATGAGTGGAAGGTCTTGCAAGGTTTGGGTGACCATGGTAAGTGGGTGCGCATGGGGTGGACTGTGGACCTCAGTTCTGGATGATGGTGTGCCCCAGGCTATGACCCAGGATCACAGAGTCAACTTTATTTGCGTTAATCATCATGGACAGTAAAGCAATAAGGCATTCATTACTGTGATATGGTCTGTGAGTAGGAACTAGAGGTCTTGCTGGGTTTGGGTGGGCCACTCCGGCAAGTAGGATGAAACCATCCAGTCACTAGCTGGGGTCATAAGCTGGCTGTGGGTGGGGTAAGCTCTATCCTGGGGACTGGGGCTGAAATGCTGGTAGGTGTACAACACACATGTTACCATGTAGCCAAGTCCCTGGTCTCTCCAGGCCTAATGGTGACCTCCAGAGTTAGGGACAGCTGACATCCTTCTATGTAGAGTGGGTTACGAGGCATGGTGGGTGTAGTGCAAGGTAGATTCATGGGCGCCAGACACTTCTTGAATGCAAAGAGATTTATTTCCTCTTAAACAGAACTGTGGGAGAGAGGGTTATGGCCAAGACACCCTTTAATACTTCTTTAGGTGGACAGCCATGCAGGGAAAGGCACCCATGTGGACACCACCCCCCGCCCCCCCCTCACACACACAATTTTCCATCGTTTTCTTCGCAGTGAGATGACAACAATGACAGAGGACTCACAAGATCTGACACCTCGCTGTGACGCTTCGATGGTTTGTCATGTCACCACCTCTGCGAGGTCCCCATAGAGGTCAATATCTCGGAGGTCCTTTATTAACCTCGCCAAGTAAAAAAAAAAAATATTACCGCCGCCGCCGTTGTTCTGGTACGAGCTTCGGGTCAGATGTGACAGATGACTGACAAGCATCTAGATGACGTCATCCCGGCCGCTCAAGAACGCAATTTGTGAAAGAGTCTAAAGGACGTGTGCTTTGAAAAGGCCAGTGCACCTAAAAGGGGTGGTTTAGTTACAGGTGAAGCCTCAGCTGGCTTTTACATCGACTTTTCGTTGCCGTAACTACGGCAACTGGGGGTTTGTTACCTTATTTTTAGTCTCCTGGCTGCCAGCTATGTGGGAGAAGTCACTGAGGTGGCTTTACGGCCGTCCAATCACTTTTACATGCTACAGAAGGTGGGCCTCAATCACCAACCTGACACCCTGGTCCCCCCCCCCCCACCCATTCCCCCCAATTGTTTTGGGTGCCGAGGACCTCTATGGTGGTGGAGGTGACATTAGGGGTCTAATGGTTGATACCTCCAAAAGTGAACCTGTCACTTTTAAATGCTAGGGAAAGTGTAAAGCTCCCCCCCCACTCAACCTGACACACCACTCCCCCCATTGCATCCTGGGTGCCCAGGACCTCTATGATGGGCGGTCAGGATGAAGAATGGCAGGATCTCGCCCAAAATCCATTAGCCGATCTCCACTTTGAAGGATGAACTAGGGAAAACTCAGCTCTGAGCACGTCCTGGTTCAGAGCTGTCAATCCTCTCTGACCAGAGAAGAAGCGGAGCACCGTCTGTACCCAATCAGATTCAGAATAGTACAGAGGTGACATTAGGGGTCTAATGGCTGATACCTCCAAAAGTGAACCTGTCACTTTTACATGCTAGGGAAAGTGTAAAGCTCCCCCCCCAACCTGACACACCACTCCCCCCCCCCCCATGCATCCTGGGTGCCCAGGACCTCTATGGTGGGTGTCAGGATAAAGAATGGCAGGAGCTCGCCCAAAATCCATTAGCTGATCTCAACTTTGAAGGATGAACTAGGGAACACTCAGCTCTGAGCACTTCCTGGTTCAGAGCTGTGAATCCTCTCTGGCCAGAAGAAGCGGATTACAGTCTGTACCCAATCAGATTCAGAATAGTACAGAGGTGAAATTAGGGGTCTAATGGTTGATACCTCTAAAAGTGAACCTGTCACTTTTACATGCTAGGGAAAGTGTAAAGCTCCCCCCCCCCCACCTGACACACCACTCCCCCCCAAGCATCCTGGGTGCCCAGGACCTCTATGGTGGGTGTCAGGATGAAGAATGTCAGGATCTCACCCAAAATCCATTAGCTGATCTCCACTTTCAAGGATGAACTAGGGAACACTCAGCTCTGAGCACTTCCCGGTTCAGAGCTGTGAATCCTCTCTGGCCAGGGAAGAAGCGGATTACAGTCTGTACCCAATCAGATCCAGAATAGTACAGCGGTGACATTAGGGGTCTAATAGACCGTTGATACCTCCAAAAGAGAATCTGTCACTTCTACATGCTTGGGAAAGTGTAAAGCTCCCCCCATCTGACACACCACTCCCCCCCCCCCCCTCCATGCATCCTGGGTGCCCAAAACCTCTATGATGGGCAGGATGAAGAATGTCAAGAGCTCACCCAAAATCTATTAGCCAATCTCCACTTTGAAGGATGAACTAGGGAAAACTCAGCTCTGAGCACTTCCTGGTTCAGAGCTGTCAATCCTCTCTGGCCAGGGAAGAAGCGGATTACAGTCTGTACCCAATCAGATCCAGAATAGTACAGAGGTGACATTAGGGGTCTAATAGACCGTTGATACCTCCAAAAGAGAACCTGTCACTTCTACATGCTAGGGAAGGTGTAAAGCTTACCCCCCCTCCCCCCACACCCCACGTCCCCCATATGTGCCCTGGCTTTGGGTGGGTATCGGGATAAAGAAGGTTGGGAGAGCAGGCAAAATCCATTTACGGATCTCCCCTTTAAAGCATGGACCTGGAAGCGCTCAGCTCTGAGCACTTCCAGGTTCAGAGCTGATGGTGACAGTGATCAGAGATGATCAGAGGTGATGTAGACAGTGATCAGAGGTGATGGTGACAGTGATCAGAGGTGATGGTGACAGTGATCAATACTGATGTAGACAGTGATCAGCAGTAGGCCGTGGGCAGGTGGAGGATATAGTAGCAGCTGTCTGCTCTGTTTATAGACTTGTTGGAATCCCAGGACGGTATATTTAGATCCTCTAATTATGGAGGCTGCAGGACAACAACATTCCAGAGTTGAGGAGACAAGTCCCCCCGGCACATGCAGAGGACAACAATCTCCTGACACGGGATCAGCTTTCTTCAATCACACACACACTGGGCATGCTGGGACTTCTAGTTCCTGACCAGCTTATTTCCCCTCTGCCTTTCCCCCGCTGTCTGGGTTAGCAGTAGAGCCTTGCAGCACCGGTGACTGGGGGGTCCAACTACCACCAGGGTTGTATCTGCTCCCTCTGGATCTCTTTCTCCCAGGGTGATCTACTGTCCTTCCAAATTAGAGGCATTAGAGCGCTAGCTCCTGTGCGCAAGGAGCGTTGTAACTGCTGAAGTCCTGAACGATCGACGTATTATTAGAGACATAGTAGCAATCTTCATCGCCAACAAAAGACGTGTATGGGGTTAAATCAAAGTCACCGCACATAACAGCGACAAACGCTGAATAATGCCAATGATATATTTTAGGTGGAGTCCCTCCCCCTCATTAACATAACAGACCCCCCTCCCCCGCACACTGTGACCTTCTATTTACCCCCCACTAACAAAAGGACGTCAATTAATGAATCCCAGAAGAATTTTTTTTTTCTTCTTCTTTAAATTGCACAGCTGGTAAAATCCATCGTGCCAACAAGTGATCGATGCGTCAGCATGCCATCCGACGCGTTGCGACCAGTCTGCCCCTCCATCACCAGTTGCTGGTTCTGTCGATTTTCTTGTTTCTGTTTTGTTACATTATTTTTTTATATATATATATATAGTTACATTAATTTTATTATATATATATTTTGCTACATTATCTTTATTATATATATATATATTTATTATTATTATTATTGTTATTATTATTATTATTATAAATTACCAGAAAAATCTATGTTATTAATCAGAAATATTGATATAATTATAAATAATAAAAAAAATGCTCTTCATTGGATACAATGGGATACAGCCGACACTTTGCGACCGGTCTGCCCCGCCATCACCAGTTGCTGGTTCTGGTCGATTTTCTTGTTTGTCTGTTACATTATTTTTAGTATATATATATATATATTTTTTTTTTTTTTGTTTTTTGTTACATTATCTTTATTATATATATATATTTTTTTTATTATTATTTTTATTATTATAAATTACCATAAAATCCATGATTTTAATTTAAAATATTGATAAAATTATAATTAATAAAAAAAAATGTTCTTCATTGGATACAATGGATACTGCCGACGCATTGTGACCCGGTCCTGGCCCCGCCATCACCAGTTGCTGGTTTTGTCATTTTCTTGTTTCTGTTTGGTTACATTATTTTTATTTTATATATATATTTTGTTACATTATTTTTATTATATATATATTTTGTTACATTTATTTATTATATATATATTTTGTTACATTATCTTTATTATATATATATATTATTATTATTATTATTATTATTATTATTATTATTATTATAAATTACCAGAAAATCCATGTTTTTAATCAGAAATATTGATAAAATTATAAATAATAAAAAAAAATGGATACAGTCGACGGGTTGCGGCCGGTCTGACCCGCCATCACCAGTTGCTGGTTCTGTCGATTTTCTTGTTTCTCTTTTGTTACATTATTTTTATTTATATATATATATAGTTACATTATTTTTATTATACATATTTTGTTACATTATTTTTATTATATATATATTGTTACATTATTTTTATAATAAATATATATATATGATATATATATATTTTGTTACTTAGCTTTATTATATATATATATTTAGTTACATTATCTTTATTATATATATATATATTTATTTTTTATGATTATTATAAATTACCAGAAAATCCATGTATTTAATCAGAAATATTGATAAAATTATAAATATAAAAAAATAAAAAAAATCTTCATTGGATACAATGGATACAGTCGACGAGTTGTGACCGGTCTGCCCCGCCATCACCAGTGCTGGTTCTGTCGATTTCTTGTTTCTGTTTGGTTACATTATTTTTATTATATATGTTTTGTTACATTATTTTATATATATATATATATATATATATATTGTTATACTGTTATATTATTTTATTTTATATATATATATAATTATATATATATATATATAATATATATATAGTTACATTATTTTTATTATATATATATTTTGTTACATTATCTTTATTATATATATATATATTTTTTATTATTATTATTATTATAAATGACCAGAAAATCCATGTTTTTAATCGAAATATTAATAAATGATAAATAATAAAAAAAATGTTCTTTATTGGATCCAATCAACGCCAAGCCAATCCCATCGCACGCCGTTTTTTTTTTTTTTTTTGGCAGCTGTTACAATTCTGCTTCATTCAGCAGCAGGAGACGATCAGAAGCGGCCATAGACTTCGATCGTGATCGTCTAAGTACGAAGGATTGGCAATCAAGCGATTTTCGCCAATCAATTCAAATATTAAAGAACACAACATATACAGTGCCCAATCAGAAACAAATCATTTGATCGATCGGCTGTCTGTTACACAAGCAGATATGCATTCTTTCCATCAGAAACAATCAACGCCATCATCGTCGATCGACTTACCGGCTGCAATAACGGTGGCCATACACTTTTTTTTATCCAATCGAATCGGCAAACTTCCCTTCATGCAATACAACCCCAAAGCATGATTGCTCCACCCCCATGCTTCACAGTTGGACAGAGGTTCTTTTCATTAATTTGATCTAGACTCGAATTGGATCCGATCCGATTGATCGATTATGGATCATCAAGAATCATGAATTTTGATCTGTCAGATTGTGAGATTGGTCTACACAGATAGGCGATCGATAACAGGGGAGATCGCTCAGATAGAGATTGATCATTATCAAAGCGTGTGAGGACACTATAAAAATTTTATTTATTTTTTTTAAATCACAAATTCAATTTGTTGAAATCATTTTAGTCTCATCGATGGTCGATTGAATAATATTGATACGTGTGTGGCCACCTTAAAGCTCTCGATACAACAGAACGATCGATTCACCCAGCATCGCCTGCTCCTATTATACGCTCCCTGAGCTGTATACAGTGGGGATGGGAAAGTTTGGGCACCCCAGGTAAAAAATTAGTATTAATGTGCATAACGATGGAAAAATCTCCAAAAGGCATCAAATTACAGATTAGACATTCTTATAATATGTCAAAAAAAGTTACATTTTATTTCCATCATTTACACTTTCAAATGACAGAAAACAAAAAAAAAAGGCGTCTGCAAAAGTTTGGGGCACCCTGCTGAGTTAATATCTTGTACCGCCCCCTTTGGCGAGTATCACAGCTTGTAAACGCTTTTTGTAGCCAGCCAAGAGTCTTTCCATTCTTGTTTGAGGGATCTTTGCCCATTCTTCCTTACAAAAGTCTTCCAGTTCTTTGAGATTTCTGGGCTGTCTGTCACGCACTGCTCTTTTAAGGTCTATCCATAGATTTTCAATTACGTTGAGGTCAGGAGATTGTGAAGGCCATGGCAAAACCTTCAGTTTACGCCTCTTGATGTAATCCCCCGTGGATTTTGAGGTGTGTTTAGGATCATTATCCATTTGTAGAAGCCATCCTCTCTTTTATTTCAGCTTTTTCACAGATGGCATCAACTTACCATCCAAAATTTGCTGAAATTTTATTGAATCCATTTTTCCTTCTACTCGTGAAATGTTCCCTGTGCCACTGGCTGCAATACAACCCCAAAGCACGATTGATCCACCCCCATGCTTCACAGTTGTACAGAGGTTCTTTTCATTAAATTCTGTGCCCTTTCTTCTCCAAACGTACCTTTGCTCATTCCGGCCAAAAAGTTCTATTTTATCCTCATTGGTCCACAGAACTCGTTTCCAAAATGCATCAGGCTTGTCTATATGTTCATTTGCAAAGTTCAAACGCTGATTTTTGTGGTGAGGACGTAGAAGAGGTTTTCTTCTGATGACTCTTCCATGAAGACCATATTTGTACAAGTATCTCTTTATAGTGGAATAGTAGGGTTGTCCCGATACCATTTTTTTAAGACCGAGTACAAGTGCCGATACTTTTTTTTCATGTACTCGCCGATACCGAATACCAATACTTTTTTTTAAATGTGTCCCCAAATGCAGCCATGTCCCCCCACATAATGCAGCCATGTCCCCCCACATATTGCAGCCATGTCCCCCCCAAATGCAGCCATGTCCCCCCATATATCCAGCCATGTCCCCCCATATATCCAGCCATGTCCCCCCATATATCCAGCCATGTCCCCCACATATATCCAGCCATGTCCCCCCATATATCCAGCCATGTCCCCACATATATCCAGCCATGTCCCCCACATATATCCAGCAATGTCCCCCACATATATCCAGCCATGTCCCCCACATATATCCAGCCATGTCCCCCACATATATCCAGCCATGTCCCCCCACATATATCCAGCCATGTCCCCCCACATATATCCAGCCATGTCCCCCCACATATATCCAGCCATGTCCCCCACATATATCCAACCATGTCCCCCACATATATCCAGCCATGTCCCCCACATATATCCAACCATGTCCCCCACATATATCCAGCCATGTCCCCCACATATATCCAGCCATGTCCCCCCACATATATCCAGCCATGTCCCCCACATATATCCAGCCATGTCCCCCATACCTAGATGATGCAGCTGCCGCGTTAATCAGCGTGCGGGGAACATTACAGCTTTCCTTTGAATAGCTGTTTTCCCCGCCGTGTATAGAAACTCCCCCTTGCTCGGTATTGGACAGATCACCCGTCCAATCCCGAGCAAGGGGGAGTGTCTATACACAGCGCAGCGGGGAAAACAGCTATTCAAACGAAAGCTGTAATGTTCCCCGCACGCAGATCAACGCGGCGGCAGCTTTGCGGTATGCAGCGGTGGCGGCGCGTTGTGGCGGCGGGGGGGGACGACAAGTATTCGGCCAGGTATCGGGGGCATTTGCGGGAGTACAAGTACTCCCGCAAATACTCGGTATCGGTCCCGATACCGATACTGGTATCGGGACAACCCTATGGAATAGTGTACCACAACTCCAGTGTCTGCCAGATCTTTCTGGAGGGATCGTGCCGTCAAACGTGGGTTTTGAATTGCTTTTCTCACAATCCTACGAGCTGTTCTGTCTGATATTTTTCTTGGTCTTCCAGATCTTGCTTTAACTCCCACTGTTCCTGATGACTGCCAATTTCTTAATTACATTCCGAACAGATGGATATTGACATCTGAAAACGCTTTGCTATCTTCTTATAGCCTTCTCCAGCTTTGTGAGCGACAACTATTTTCACTTTCAGTTTTCTAGACAACTGCTTAGAAGAAGCCATGGTGCTGATTGTTGGGGGAGGGTCAGATGAGTCTGGGCATTTAAAACCTTTGAGATTGACATCACCTGGTCTTCCCAGACGATGATTGAGAACAATCCATGACACTGGCAGCTCTCAGCTTTGCAAAGGGGGCAGTGCATGCTAGAAATTCTGCAGGGTGCCCAAACTTTTGCAGACGCCATTTTTTTGTTTTCTGTAATATTGAAAGTGTAAATGATGGAAATAAAATCTAACTTTTTTTGACATATTATAAGAATGTCTAATCTGTAATTTGATGCCTTTTGGAGATTTTTCCATCTTTCCTTGGCTTCGTTATGCACATTCATACAAATTTTTACCTGGGGTGCCCAAACTTTCGATCCCCACTGTAGTGAGTGCTGATTGGCTCAGATACACCATAGGGAGATAAATGATGAGCACAGAAGTCTGATTGTTTCTTATCGGCGTCACCAGCGCGCTCAGGTGCGCACACCTGGCCAGGCACCGGAGTACAAGCGCCGCCTCCAAAAATATCAATTGTCTCAACTCTCCCAGTGGACAACGACACCAAGCCCCACCCCCCGGATGTGCGATCGGCCCCAAGGACAGCTGGCACGCCGCAGAGTGAACACCTTGCCGCCGCTCACCGGGGAGGCGGGACTAACCCAAAAATATCATACAGCATTCCAGAAAAATGGATCGACTCTTCCGCTGGGAGAGCTGGAGGTGTGCCGGAGAAATAAAATATCTACATACCAAGAGGGAAGGATAGAAGAAGGATAGAATGTATCAGGAGAGAAGAAGGAGAGAAGAAGAACAGAAGAAGGACAGAACATCTCAGGAGAGAAGAAGGATAGAATGTGTCAGGAGAGAAGAAGGATAGAATGTATCAGGACTCAGGAGAGAAGAAGGATAGAATGTATCAGGAGAGAAGAAGGATAGAATGTATCAGGAGAGAAAAAGGATAGAAGGTATCAGGGGAGAAGAAGGATAGAATGTATCAGGAGAGAAGAAGGATAGAATGTATCAGGAGAGAAGAAGGATAGAATGTATCAGGAGAGAAGAAGGATAGAATGTATCAGGAGAGAAGAAGGATAGAAGGTGTCAGGAGAGAAGAAGGATAGAATGTGTCAGGAGAGAAGAAGGATAGAATGTATCAGGAGAGAAGAAGGATAGAATGTATCAGGAGAGACGAAGGATAGAATGTATCAGGAGAGAAGAAGGATAGAAGGTGTCAGGAGAGAAGAAGGATAGAATGTGTCAGGAGAGAAGAAGGATAGAATGTATCAGGAGAGAAGAAGGATAGAACGTATCAGGAGAGAAGAAGGATAAAATGTCTCAGGAGAGAAGAAGGATAGAATGTATCAGGAGAGAAGAAGGATAGAATGTATCAGGAGAGAAGAAGGATAGAATGTCTCAGGAGAGAAGAAGGATAGAATGTATCAGGAGAGAAGGATAGAATGTATCAGGAGAGAAGAAGGAGAGAATGTATCAGGAGAGAAGAAGGAGAGAATGTGTCAGGAGAGAAGAAGGATAGAATGTATCAGGAGAGAAGAAGGATAGAATGTGTCAGGAGAGAAGAAGGATAGAATGTCTCAGGAGAGAAGAAGGATAGAATGTATCAGGAGAGAAGAAGGATAGAATGTATCAGGAGAGAAGAAGGATAGAATGTCTCAGGAGAGAAGAAGGATAGAACATCTCAGGAGAGAAGAAGGAGAGAATGTCTCAGGAGAGAAGAAGAATAGAACGTATCAGGAGAGAAGAAGGATAGAATGTATCAGAAGAGAAGAAGAAAGAGAGAACGTCTCAGGAGAGAAGAATGAGAGAAGGAGGACAGAACATCTCAGGAGAGAAGAAGGAGAGAAGTAGGATAGAAGGTGTAAGGAGAGAAGAAGGAGAGAAGAAGGACAGAACATCTCAGGAGAGAAGAAGGATAGAAGGTGTAAGGAGAGAAGAAGGAGAGAAGAAGGATAGAAGGTGTAAGGAGAGAAGAAGGAGAGAAGAAGGATAGAAGGTGTAAGGAGAGAATAAGGAGATAAGAAGGATAGAAGGTGTAAGGAGAGAAGAAGGACAGAACATCTCAGGAGAGAAGAAGGAGAGAAGTAGGAGAGACGAAGGAGAGAAGAAGGACAGAATGTATCAGGAGAGAAGAAGGATAGAATGTATTAGAAGAGAATAAGGATAGAATGTATTAGAAGAGGACAGAACATCTCAGGAGAGAAGAAGGAGAGAAGAAGGATAGAAGGTGTAAGGAGAGAAGAAGGATAGAAGGTGTAAGGAGAGAAGAAGGACAGAACATCTCAGGAGAGAAGAATGAGAGAAGAAGGATAGAAGGTGTAAGGAGAGAAGAAGGAGAGAAGAAGGACAGAACATCTCAGGAGAGAAGAAGGAGAGAAGAAGGAGAGAACATCTCAGGAGAGAAGAAGGACAGAACATCTCAGGAGAGAAGAAGGAGAGAAGAAGGACAGAACATCTCAGGAGAGAAGAAGGACAGAACATCTCAGGAGAGAAGAAGGACAGAACATCTCAGGAGAGAAGAAGGACAGAACATCTCAGGAGAGAAGAAGGACAGAACATCTCAGGAGAGAAGAAGGAGAGAAGAAGGACAGAACATCTCAGGAGAGAAGAAGGAGAGAAGAAGGAGAGAAGAAGGAGAGAAGAAGGAGAGAAGAAGGACAGAACATCTCAGGAGAGAAGAAGGACAGAACATCTCAGGAGAGAAGAAGGAGAGAAGAAGGAGAGAAGAAGGAGAGAAGAAGGAGAGAAGAAGAAGAGAAGAAGGAGAGAAGAAGGAGAGAAGAAGGACAGAACATCTCAGGAGAGAAGAAGGAGAGAAGAAGGAGAGAAGAAGGAGAGAAGAAGAAGAGAAGAAGGAGAGAAGAAGGACAGAACATCTCAGGAGAGAAGAAGAAGGAGAGAAGAAGGAGAGAAGAAGAAGGACAGAACATCTCAGGAGAGAAGAAGAAGAGAAGAAGGAGAGAAGAAGGACAGAAGAAGGAGAGAAGAAGGACAGAAGAAGGAGAGAAGAAGGACAGAAGAAGGAGAGAAGAAGAAGAAGGAGAGAAGAAGAAGAAGGAGAGAAGAAGGAGAGAACATCCCAGAAGAGAAGAAGGAGAGAAGAAGGAGAGAAGAAGGACATCCCAGAAGACCATGACACATCAGGAGAGAAGAAGGATTCGCCTTACCTGGAGCGTTTTCGGAGCATCCCGGAGTCCCTTCGTCCGCCTTCAGAAAAAGCCTGCTGACCCCCGTCTAAAGAAACGGAGAACTGCAATAAGTATGTGATGTAAAATGAGGACCATGTCTTCTCCTCCTCCGCCGTTCCTCCTGCGATTCCCCCACACTCCGCCCGCCGATCGGCGTCTCATCCGGAACACACACACGCACACGCACTCGCCACTTTCGGACTACATCTATAAACACACATTAATCTCAAGTCCTGCACGGCTTTCAGGGAAGGGTGGAAGAAAAAGAGCCATCCTTTTTGAAAAGCCGCCCCTCCCTCCCCAGCGCCCTCCCCTCCCGCCCTCCCCAAGGCTGTTTCAGAAAAGGGTTTTCGCTCGGGTTTTTCGCACCTGCTCCCCAGAGTGATGGGGGCAAGCCGAGCGCAGATCCACATGGCTGTGGCTGCAGAGAGAGAGAGAGAGGGGCGAAGGGGAGACAGGCAGCGAGCGGGTGCCACAGACTGCACTCCAGTGGGGGGGGACGGAGGATGCACAGTGCAGTGTGGGGGGGAGGCACAGGGTCCTAGTGCCGGAGCTGCACAGAGGAGAGGAGCTGCCATGGGGTTTAGGGGATTGGGGGGGTTGCAGGGGAAAGAGGGGGTCAGGGGCGGGACTGAATATTGGCACTCTCGGGCACTGCCCAGGGCCCCATGCCACTAGGGGCCCCATCAGGGTTGCCAGGCTCAGTAAAACCAGGGACAGTATGTAAAAAATCTGTGTTTTTTTTAGATCTGTCCCTGATATGTCCGATACCGACATGATCTTCTAGCGCCCCGGGGCCCCATGAGTTGTCAGTCCACCCCTGGAGGGGGTGCACCTTTCTTGAGGGGAGGGTATTCTACACTTTACTGGAGGGGGGCATGCACCCTATTGGAGGGGGAGGGTGTTCTACACTTTACTGGAGGGGGGGCATGCACCTTATTGGAGGGGAGGGTGTTCTACACTTTACTGGAGGGGGGGGGCATGCACCTTATTGGAGAGGGAGGGTGTTCTACACTTTACTGGAGAGGGGGCATGCACCTTATTGGAGGGGAGGGTGTTCTACACTTTACTGGAGAGGGGGGCATGCACCCTATTGGAGGGAGGGTGTTCTACACTTTACTGTAGGGGGGGCATGCACCTTATTGAGCTGAGGGTGTTCTACACTTTACTGAGGGGGGGCATGCAAATTATTGGAGGGGAGGGTGTTCTACACTTTACTGGAGGGGGGCATGCACCTTATTGAGGGAGGGTGTTCTACACTTTACTGGAGGGGGGGGCATGCACCTTATTGGAGGGGAGGGTGTTATACACTTTACTGGAGAGGGGGGCATGCACCTTATTGGAGGGGAGGGTGTTCTAACACTTTACCTGGAGGGGGGGCATGCACCTTATTGGAGGGGAGGGTGTTCTACACTTTACTAGAGAGGGGGGCATGCACCTTATTGGAGGGGAGGGTGTTCTACACTTTACTGGAGAGGGGGGCATGCACCCTATTGGAGGGGAGGGTGGTTCTAACACTTTACTGGAGGGGGGGCATGCACCTTATTGGAGGGGGAGGGTGTTCTACACTTTACTGGAGGGGGGGCAGCAAATTATTGGAGGGGAGGGTGTTCTACACTTTACTGAGGGGGGGCATGCACCTTATTGGAGGGGAGGGTGTTCTACACTTTACTGGAGGGGGGGGGGCATGCACCTTATTGGAGGGGAGGGTGTTATACACTTTACTGGAGAGGGGGGCATGCACCTTATTGGAGGGGAGGGTGTTCTAACACTTTACTGGAGGGGGGCATGCACCTTATTGGAGGGGAGGGTGTTCTACACTTTAAAACTGGAGGGGGGGCATGCACCTTATTGGAGGGGAGGGTGTTCTAACACCTTACTGGAGGGGGAGCATGCACCTTATTGGAGGGGAGGGTGTTCTACACTTTACTGGAGAGGGGGGGGCATGCACCTTATTGGAGGGGAGGGTGTTCTACACTTTACTGGAGGGGGGCATGCACCTTATTGGAGGGAGGGTGTTCTACACTTTACTGGAGGGGGGGGGCATGCACCTTATTGGAGGGGAGGGTGGTTCTACACTTTACTGGAGGGGGGGGGCATGCACCTGATGGAGGGGAGGGTGTTCTACACTTTACTGGAGGGGGGGGCATGCACCTTATTGGAGGGGAGGGTGTTCTACACTTTACTGGAGGGGGAGCATGCGCCTTGTTGGAGGGGAGGGTGTTCTACACTTTAACTGGAGGGGGGGCATGCACCTTATTGGAGGGGAGGGTGTTCTACTACACTTTAACTGGAGGGGGGGGCATGCACCTTATTGGAGGGGAGGGTGTTCTACACTTTACTGGAGGGGGAGCATGCACCTTATTGGAGGGGAGGGTGTTCTACACTTTACTGGAGAGGGGGGCATGCACCCTATTGGAGGGGAGGGTGTTCTACACTTTACTGGAGGGGGGGCATGCACCTTATTGGAGCTGAGGGTGTTCTACACTTTACTGGAGGGGGGGCATGCAAATTATTGGAGGGGAGGGTGTTCTACACTTTACTGGAGGGGGGCATGCACCTTATTGGAGGGGAGGGTGTTCTACACTTTACTGGAGGGGGGGGGCATGCACCTTATTGGAGGGGAGTGTGTTCTACTACGCTTTACGGGAGAGGGGGGGGCATGCACGTTATTGGAGGGGAGGGTGTTCTACACTTTACTGGAGGGGGAGCATGCACCTTATTGGAGGGGAGGGTGTTCTACACTTTACTGGAGAGGGGGGGGGCATGCACCTTATTGGAGGGGAGGGGTGTTCTACACTTTAACTGGAGGGGGGCATGCACCTTATTGAGGGGAGGGTGTTCTACACTTTACTGGAGGGGGGGGGGTGGCATGCACCTTATTGGAGGGGAGGGTGTTCTACACTTTACTGGAGGGGGGGGGCATGCACCTTATTGGAGGGGAGGGTGTTCTACACTTTACTGGAGGGGGGAGCATGCACCGTGTTGGAGGGGGAGGGGTGTTCTACACTTTACTGGAGGGGGGCATGCACCTTATTGGAGGGGAGGGTGTTCTACACTTTACTGGAGGGGGGGGCATGCACCTTATTGGAGGGGAGGGTGTTCTACACTTTACTGGAGGGGGGCATGCACCTTATTGGAGGGGAGGGGTGTTCTAACACTTTACTGGAGGGGGAGGGGGGGGCATGCACCTTATTGGAGGGAGGGTGTTCTACACTTTACTGGAGGGGGGGGCATGCACCTTATTGGAGGGGAGGGTGTTCTACACTTTAACTGGAGGGGGGGGCATGCACCTTATTGGAAGGGAGGGTGTTCTACACCTTATTGGAGGGGAGGGTGTTCTACACTTTAATTGAGGGGGGGGCATGCACCTTATTGGAGGGGAGGGTGTTCTACACTTTAACTGGAGGGGGGGGGCATGCACCTTATTGGAGGGGAGGGTGTTCTACACTTTACTGGAGGGGGGGCATGCACCTTATTGGAGGGAGGGTGTTCTACACTTTACTAGAGAGGGGGGCATGCACCTTATGGAGGGGAGGTGTTCTACACTTTACTGGAGGGGGGGCATGCACCTTGCCAGCGGTGGAAGAGGAGGGCACCTTGCTATAACTGACTCTTTGCAGAAGATAGAACGTTGCCATCCTCTCGCAGTCGCCTCCCTCTATGTGTGACTCTTCACACCTCTCATTCACACTGTTTACTGATGAGATTATTGTCATCAAGATCTCCGCATAGATGTTCCCGTACATAAGAAGGATTCGTTCTGATCTCCTGCAGCCGCTTTGTATGAAAGTCTGACTTCTAAGACACTTCATGGTGGACATCAACTCTCCTGCCCCACAATGCTGCTCCAGCCTCTGGAACTCTCCTGCCCCACAATGCTGCTACAGCCTCTGGAACTCTCCTGCCCCACAATGCTGCTCCACACTCTGGAACTCTCCTGCCCCACAATGCTGCTCCACACTCTGGAACTCTCCTGCCCCACAATGCTGCTCCACACTCTGGAACTCTCCTGCCCCACAATGCTGCTCCAGACTCTGGAACTCTCCTGCCCCACAATGCTTCTCCAGACTCTGGAACTCTCCTGTCCCACAATGCTGCTCCACACTCTGGAACTCTCCTGCCCCACAATGCTGCTCCACACTGTGGAACTCTCCTGCCCCACAATGCTGCTCCACACTCTGGAACTCTCCTGCCCCACAATGCTGCCTCCAACTCTGGAACTCTCCTGCCCCACAATGCTTCTCCAGACTCTGGAACTCTCCTGTCCCACAATGCTGCTCCAGACTCTGGAACTGTCCTGCCCCACAATGCTGCTCCACACTCTGGAACTCTCCTGCCCCACAATGCTTCTCCAGACTCTGGAACTCTCCTGCCCCACAATGCTGCTCCACACTCTGGAACTCTCCTGCCCCACAATGCTGCTCCACACTCTGGAACTCTCCTGCCCCACAATGCTGCTCCAGACTCTGGAACTCTCCTGCCCCACAATGCTTCTCCAGACTCTGGAACTCTCCTGTCCCACAATGCTGCTCCAGCCTCTGGAACTCTCCTGCCCCACAATGCTGCTCCACACTCTGGAACTCTCCTGCCCCACAATGCTGCTCCACACTCTGGAACTCTCCACCGATGGAGCCCACTGTTGTCACCACTAGGGAAGCCGCCCTGAGGAATGCCATGCAGTGGGGTGCTTGACTCAGTGGCGGTGCGTCCATAGAGGGCGTAGGAGCGCCGCCCCCTCTCGCCCTAGGCACCGCCACTGAAAAGAATACATAGATTCGTGCATTGCATGAATCTATGTATTGTCGCCCGCTGCTTCCCGGCGAGCGCCGGCCATCTGAATAACGGCAGCTGGTTAGCTGTGGAAGTGTCTAACAGAGCCAGCGCCTGAGGGCCCTAATCATCTTCCAAATAGTTAACATGAGGACGCACGGGGGGTGTGCGTTCCCTGGTAAACACTGACAGGCATCTCAGCCAATCAGGTTCACCGGATCTGTTTACCGGTAACCTGATTGGCTAAAGCAACATCGAGGGCGGGACTACATCGAGGGATCGTGGAGGAGGATCCGAGGATGGCTGACCAAGAAAGGTAAGTGGCAGGCGGGGGGGGGGGGGGGCAATCTGGCGGCATTTTAGGGGCAAACTGGCGGCAATTGATGGGCACAGTGGCGACAAAAGATGGCACAGTGGCTGCGTTTGGCATGGCACAGTAGCGACAATGGCATGGCACAGTGACGACAATTGATGGGCACAGTGGCGACAATTGATGGCATAGTGGCTGCGTTTGATGGCATGGCACAGTGGCGACAATTTTATGGCACAGTGGCGACAATTTTATGGCACAGTGGCTGCGTTTGGTATGGCACAGTGGCGACAATGGCATGGCACAGTGACGACAATTGATGGGCACAGTGGCTGCATTTGATGGCATGGCACAGTGGCGACAATTGATGGGCACAGTGGTGACAATTGATGGCACAGTGGCTGCGTTTGATGGGCACAGTGGCTGCGTTTGATGGCATGGCACAGTGGCAACAATTTTATGGCACAGTGGCGACAATTTTATGGCACAGTGGCTGCGTTTGGTATGGCACAGTGGCGACAATGGCATGGCACAGTGACGACAATTGATGGGCACAGTGGCTGCATTTGATGGCATGGCACAGTGGCGACAATTGATGGGCACAGTGGTGACAATTGATGGCACAGTGGCTGCGTTTGATGGCATGGCACAGTGCAACAATTTTATGGCACAGTGGCGACAATTTTATGGCACAGTGGCTGCGTTTGGTATGGCACAGTGGCGACAATGGCATGGCACAGTGACGACAATTGATGGGCACAGTGGCTGCATTTGATGGCATGGCACAGTGGCGACAATTGATGGGCACAGTGGTGACAATTGATGGCACAGTGGGCTGCGTTGATGGCATGGCACAGTGGCAACAATTTTATGGCACAATGGCGACAATTTTATGGCACAGTGGCTGCTTTTGATGGGCACAGTGGTGGCAATTGATGGGCACAATGGCAGCAATTGATGGGCACAGTGGCTGCGGTCGATGGCATGGCACAGTGGCAACAATTGATGGGCACAGTGGCGACAATTGATGGCAATTGTCTGCCCCCCCCCCTCCCCCCGACACATCCGGTGGTGTGGAATCACGGCTATCCCTCCTCGTGCCCCTCCCCCTCCTGAATACCGCGGAGTCATCCCTGAAACGAGTCAGAGGCCGTGAACTGAGAAACATATTCCGAGGTTGGCACCTCGCCCCGAGTGTCACTTCTCTACATATCACATGACGGGCGCCTGGCTGAACCTGACATAAGAGAGGGCAGGGGGGGGGGGGGGGTCAGATGGAAGGGGGGGGGGCTTCAGATTCATTAGAAAGAAAGTCAGGCTTGAGATAAAGGATGAAATTCAGCAGAATCCTTCGCCACCTCATCATCTGCCTCACTGATAAAAATAAAAATAAACATATATCTATCTATCTTTATATAGACTTGTGCTCATAAGTTTACACACCCCTGGCAAAATGTATGATTTCTTGGCCATTTTTCAGAGAATATGAATAATAAACACAAAAACTTTTCTTTCACTCATGGTTAGTGTTTGGCTGAAGCCATTTATTATCAATCAACTGTGTTTACTCTTTTTATATCATAATCACAACAGAAACTACCCAAATGACCCTGATCAAAAGTTTACACACCCCGGTGATTTTGGCCTGATAACATGCACACAAGGTGACACAAAGGGGTTTGAATGGCTATTAAAGGTAACCATCCTCACTGTGATCTGTCTGCTTGTAATTAGTGTGTGTGTGTATAAAAGGCCAATGAGTTTCTGGACTCCTGACAGACCCTTGCATCTTTCATCCAGTGCTGCACTGAGGTTTCTGGATTCAGAGTCATGGGGGGGAGGCAAAAAAATTGTCAAAGGATCTGCGGGAAAAGGTAGTTGAACTTTTATAAAACAGGAAAGGGATAAAAAAAAAAGATATCCAAGGAATTGAGAATACTAATCAGCAGTGTTTAAACTCTAATCAAGAAGTGGAAAATTAGGGGTTTTTTTGTATACCAGGGGACTTGCTAGGTGGCAAAAAGACCAGGGGCTTCAGCCCGAAGTCCAAGAACTAGGGGGGGGTCTGGATTTTTTTGGGCTGGGCAGTGGGGGTTGTGTGACTTACCAGTGCCCATCAATGTTGACCAGTAAACACACCTGCCTGACACTGACCATTACACTGATCATTGGCGTGACCTACACACACTGACCTGCCTGACCTACATACACTGACCTGCCTGACCTACACACACTGACCTGCCTGACCTACATACACTGACCTGCCTGACCTACACACACTGACCAGTGACCTGCCTGACCTACACACGCTGACCTACATACACAGCCACTGACCTGCCTGACCTACACACACTAAACCAGTGACCTGCCTGACCTACACACACTGACCACTGACCTGCCTGACCTACATACACTGACCACTGACCTGCCTGACCTACACACACTGACCTGCCTGACCTACATACACTGACCTGCCTGACCTACACACACTGACCTGCCTGACCTACATACACTGACCACTGACCTGCCTGACCTACACACACTGACCACCGACCTACGTACACTGACCACTGACCTTCCTGACCTACACACACTGACCACTGACCTGCCTGACTTGCCTGACCTACACACACTGACCAGTGACCTGCCTGACCTACACACACTGACCAGTGACCTGCCTGACCTACACACACTGACCAGTGACCTGCCTGACATACATACAGTGACCAGTGACCTGCCTGACCTACACACACTGACCTGCCTGACCTACACACACTGACCAGTGACCTACACACACTGACCAGTGACCTGCCTGACCTACACATACAGACCAGTGACCTGCCTGACCTACACACACTGACCACTGACCTGCCTGACTTACATACACTGACCAGTGACCTGCCTGATCTACACACACTGACCAATGACCTCCCTGACCTACACACACTGACCAATGACCTCCCTGACCTACATACAATGACCTGCCTGACCTACATACACTGACCAGTGACCTGCCTGACCTACACACACTGACCTGCCTGACCTACACACGCTGACCTACATACACAGCCACTGACCTGCCTGACCTACACACACTGACCAGTGACCTGCCTGACCTACATACACTGACCTGTCTGACCTACATACACAGCCACTGACCTACATACACTGACCAGTGACCTGCCTGACCTACACACGCTGACCAGTGACCTGCCTGACCTACACACACTGACCACTGACCTGCCTGACCTACACACACTGACCACTGACCTGCCTGACATACATACACTGACCTACATACACTGTGACCTACTGACGGCCGCACTCGGACAATTTTGGGCGCACTCGGACACTTTCGGCTGCACACAGCCACTTTCAGCCGCACTCGCGACCAGATTGGTCCCAGGCGGCCAGCGCTCGGGGCTAACAATGGAATGCAGCATTCCATAGAGTCTGGGCTTTTTGGGGTCACATTCGGGGCTTGAGGCTTGAGCCCCCCCTAGTCACCCCTCCTGATGCCCCTGAAACCAAACCACGGTCAGGTAGACCAACTAAAATTTCAGCCACAACTGCCAGGAAAATTGTTCGGGATACAAAGAAAAACCCACAAATAACTTCAGGTGAAATACAGGACTCTCTGAAAAAATGGGGTGTGGCTGTACAAGATGCACAATAAGGAGGCACTTGAAGAAAGATGGGCTTCATGGTCGAGTCTCCAGAAGAAAGCCATTACTACGCAAATACCACAAAGTATCCCGATTACAATACACCAAACAGCACAGAGACAAGCCTCAAATCTTCTGCCACAAAGTCATTTGGAGTGTTGAGACCAAAATTGCTTTATGGCCACAACCATAAACACTACATTTGGAGAGGAGACAACAAGGCCTATGATGAAAAGGTCCACCATCCCTACTGTGAAACACGGAGGTGGATCGCTGATGTTTTGGGGATGTGTGAGCTACAATGGCACAGGAAATTTGGTCAAAATTGCTTGGTTGATTTGGGATCGGCGTATTAAGTTACCAAGTTCTTCTGTCTAGGGGTGATACTTGTGAGTGTGGATGAAAGAACAAGTGTCCAGCTGGTAGTGTGAGTTTCCAATGCTTTATTATCAGGCCAACAAGGCCAACATCAACAGGACACACAGTAGAGAAAGAGGTTGATGAGTAGGAAGAACTTGTAGCGTCAGGCCTGGGATATCAGAAGCAAAGAGAGCAAGCCTGCTCTCGCACAAATAATTCAACACGTCGCCACCCTCGCCAGGGTGGGTAAGTGCCCTTTGGACAAGCAGTTAACTCGGACCTGGCAGCCAAAGGGTCACCCGCCATAATCAGATCACTGGGAGGAAACAATGCCTCTGCCACAGGCGTAGTACAGTTTCTTAGTATAATCGGAGTATAAGGATAGCGAATCCTCCCAGTAAGTCTTACTCTGTAGGATCACCTACTGACAGCAAATATAAGGTACCTGTCATGTAGCGTGGTGATCAGATCCCCGGTGGTTCGTCCAGGCCTCGCAGACAAGCTCTGCACTTAGGTTCTCCCGAGCCAATCCCCACCGTTCAGCCTCCAGCTTAGGATCTGGAACCCAGCAAGCCGCTGGGGTCCCTTTCTTCATCAAAAGAAGGCTCAGCGAGGTGCACGGCCTCAACCGGGTAGGCCATGAGGATGGGGCCCGCGGATGCGCGCACCCTGAAGGTGGATGCCGCACCTGGAACTCGGGCCCCTTTTTATATCATTATGATATAAAAAGAGTAAACACAGTTGGTTGATAATAAATGGCTTCAGCCAAACACCAACCATAAGGGGAAGAAAAGTCTTTGTGTTATCATTCATATTCTCTGAAAAATGGCCAAGAAATCATAAATTCTGCTGGGGTATGTAAACTTATAAACACAACTGTTTATATATATCTCTATATATATATAGATATCTATATATATACACATGCTGGTTCTCCAAATGATTGGTCCAGATCAGGGTCTCCAACCTATAGCCTGAGAGCCACATCCAGCCCGCTACAAGATTTTACCTGGCCTACAGCAACTCTGATGTGATGGGGGGCTTCTGGTGGAACCGGGGGGCTTCTGACAGAATAGGGACTTTGACAGAAGGGAGGGGCTTCGATGATATAAGAGGCTGACGGAATTGGGACTCTGAAGGAATGAGGGTTCTGATGAGATAGGTTTGGGCTTCTGATGTGAAAGAGGGGGGAGCTCCTATGTGAAGGGGGGCTTCTGATGTAAAATGGGGACTCTGATGGAAGGGGAGGGCTCTGAAGAGAAGGGGGTCTTCTAATTTGAAATATGGGTCTTTTAATGTGAAGGGGGGGACTCTAATGTAATGGGGGGGGGGGCTTCTGATGTAAAAGGGCACTCTAATGAGATGGGGGCTTCTGATGTAAAATGGGGACTCTGATAGAAGTGGAGGGCTGTGAAGAGATGGGGCGTTTCTAATGTGAAATAGGGGAGTTTTAATGTGAAAGGGAGGACTCTAATGTAATGGAGAGGGGGCTTCTGATGTGAAAGGGCACTCTAATGAGACGGGGGCTTCTGACAGAATAGGGGCCCAATGAGAGAGAGATAGGCTTCTGATATTGAAGGGGGGAGCTCTTATGTGATGGGGGCTTTTTATGGAAAAAGTGGACTCTGATGGAAGGGAAGGACTTTGATGAGATGGGGGGCATCTGATATGAAGGGGGTTCTCAAGAGATGGGGGGGGGGCTCTGATGATATGAGGGGCACTTTTAATGTCAAATGGGGGACTCTGATGGAGTTCCCCATTTGGGGGACTCTGATGGAAGTTGAGGGCTCTGACGAGATGGGGGGCTTCTGATGTAAAAAGGGGGGAGGCGTTATGTAAAAGGACAACTCTGATGGAAGGGGAGGACTTTGACAAGATGGGGGGCTTCTCATGTGAAAGAGGGGACATTATTTGAAAGGGGGAACTCTAATGTATTGAGAGGCTATTGATGTAAAAGGGGGACTCTAGTGAGATGAGGGGGGGGGGCTTCTGATGTGAAAGGGGGGTTCTCATGAGAGCTTGGGTTTCTGGGGGGGGGCTGTGATGAGATGGGGGTTGGGGTGCTTCTAATGTGAAATGGGGGACATTTGATTTGAAACGGGGAACTCTAATGTAATGAGAGGCTACTGATTTAAAGTGGGACTCTAATGAGATGGGGGAAGGTTCTGATGGAATGGGGGTTCTGATAAGATAGGGAGGCTTCTGATGTGAAAGGGGGGAGCTCTTATGTGATGGGGACTTTAGATGTAAAAGGGGCACTCTGTTGGAAGTCGGGGGGGGGGGTGTTTGATGAGATGTGGGCCTTCTGATGTGAAATAGGGAATTCTCACAAGATAGGGGGGCTTCTTATGTGAAAAGGGGGACTTTTGACGTAAAACGGGGGAGCTCCTATGCAATGGGGGGGCTTGTAATGTAAAAGGGGGATTCTGATAGAAGAGGGGGCTCTAACAAGATGAGGACCTCTGATGTGAAAAGGGGGGTTCTCATAAAATAGGGGCTTCTGATGTGAAAAGGGAGACTTTTGATGTGAAATGGGGGAGCTCCTATGCAATGGGGGGGGGGGGGGGGCTTGTAATGTAAAAGGGGGATTCTGATAGAAGACGGGGCTCTAACAAGATGGGGACTTCTGATGTTAAAAGGGGGTTCTCATAAAATAGGAGGCTTCTGATGTGAAAAGGGGGACTTTTGACGTGAAACGGGGGAGCTCCTATGCAATGGGGGGGACTTGTGATATAAAAGGGGGATTCTGATAGAAGACGGGGCTCTAACAAGATGGGGACTTCGCTCGGAGCAGTTACAATGTTTCAGTCTCGCCTTCCGATAAAGTGTACACAAGATGGGGTGACTGTGCTAGCACCCCCCACGCAGCTTCCCTCCGCCGCACCGGTCCTAGAACATTTCACGCAGTGCGCCCAGCGAGTGTCGTCCTTGGACGCGGCACGGCTGCGCTGGGATGAACGGAGCGATGACAACGCGGGGGTCACATAGAGACACAAAGTTAATTAGACAGAAAAAATGACTCATGTCCATTTCATTCGACGGTTCACAACTCCTGAAGTTTTAAGCATTTGTGGCCAATTTTTTTTGCACAGGGGACAAAAAAAACTGGCTGCCGAATTCCCCCCCCCCAATTTCCCTGATGGCATAGGCGTGGACACACTCACGCTCCTAATCACTCCTTGCAGTGCTGATTCCCCACAGACTAACATAAATAATGATAAAATAATAATAAATACTGTAATAAAAAAACTGCTGACACTGCTCAATGCCTTAGTAACACCAATCTCTGCCCAACTGACACCGTCCACTGCCCAACTGACACCGTCCACTGCTCTACTGACACCGTCCACTGCCCAACTGACACCGTCCACTGCCCAACTGACACCGTCCACTGCTCTACTGACACCGTCCACTGCCCTACTGACACCGTCCACTGCTCTACTGTCACCGTCCACTGCCCAACTGACACCGTCCACTGCCCTACTGACACCGTCCACTGCCCTACTGACACCGTCCACTGCTCTACTGTCACCGTCCACTGCCCAACTGACACCGTCCACTGCCCTACTGACACCGTCCACTGCTCTACTGTCACCGTCCACTGCCCTACTGACACCATCCTCTGCTCTATACTGACACTGTCCTCTGCCCTACTGACACCGTCCACTGCTCTACTGACACCGTCCACTGCCCTACTGACACCGTCCACTGCTCTACTGTCACCGTCCTCTGCTCTACTGACACTGTCCTCTGCTCTACTGACACTGTCCTCTGCTCTACTGACACCGTCCTCTGCTCTACTGACACCGTCCACTGCTCTACTGTCACCGTCCACTGCCCTACTGACACCATCCTCTGCTCTATACTGACACCGTCCTCTGCCCTACTGACACCATCCACTGCTCTACTGACACCGTCCACTGCTCTACTGTCACCGTCCTCTGCCCTACTGACACCGTCCTCTGCCCTACTGACACCATTCACTGCCCTAATGACACTGTCCTCTGCTCTACTGACACCGTCCACTGCCCTACTGACACCGTCCACTGCTCTACTGTCACCGTCCTCTGCTCTACTGACACTGTCCTCTGCTCTACTGACACCGTCCTCTGCTCTACTGACACCGTCCTCTGCCCTACTGGCACCGTCCTCTGCCCTACTGGCACCATCCACTGCTCTACTGACACTGTCCACTGCTCTACTGACACCGTCCTCTGCCCTACTGACACCATCCTCTGCCCTACTGACACCGTCCTCTGCCCTACTGACACCGTCCTCTGCCCTCTGCCCTACTGACACCGTCCTCTGCCCTACTGACATCGTCCTCTGCCCTACTGACACCGTCCTCTGCCCTACTGACACCTTAGTAACACCAATCTCTGCCTTACTGACACCGTCCTCTGCCCTACTGACATCGTCCTCTGCCCTACTGACACCGTCCTCTGCCCTACTGACACCGTCCTCTGCCCTCTGCCCTACTGACACCGTCCTCTGCCCTACTGACATCGTCCTCTGCCCTACTGACACCGTCCTCTGCCCTACTGACACCGTCCACTGCTCTACTGTCACCGTCCACTGCCCTACTGACACCATCCTCTGCTCTATACTGACACCGTCCTCTGCCCTACTGACACCATCCACTGCTCTACTGACACCGTCCACTGCTCTACTGTCACCGTCCACTGCCCTACTGACACCGTCCTCTGCCCTACTGACACCATTCACTGCCCTAATGACACTGTCCTCTGCCCTACTGACACCATCCACTGCTCTACTGACACCGTCCACTGCCCTACTGACACCGTCCACTGCTCTACTGTCACCGTCCTCTGCTCTACTGACACTGTCCTCTGCTCTACTGACACCGTCCTCTGCCCTACTGGCACCATCCACTGCTCTACTGACACCGTCCACTGCTCTACTGACACCGTCCTCTGCCCTACTGACACCATCCTCTGCCCTACTGACACCGTCCTCTGCCCTACTGGCAGCTTCCGGTGGCTTCTGTCTCCTCCCTCTACCTCGGCGGCCAATTAGAACGCTTCTTCTTTCGGCCAATCAGGGTTTGTATTTCCATTTATCCAGTCCTGAGAAATATACAGTTCTGTCACACAGTCTGCCAAGGCAGAAGACCTTATATTTCTAGTCTCTCCTCTAGCCTATGACCATACAGTCGAAGGAGAAACAGCAGGCGGATGAGCTCATCTCATCTGTCATTTGGCTCTCTCCTCCTATCGGCATGGTTTGTGTCAGCACATGAACTGAGTGTTTCCTTGTGCTGCTACTGCTCTACTGACACCTTCCACTGCTCTACTGACACCGTCCACTGCTCTACTGACACCGCCCACTGCTCTACTGACACCGTCCACTGCTCTACTGACACCGTCCACTGCTCTACTGACACCGTCCACTGCTCTACTGACACCGTCCACTGCTCTACTGACACCGTCCTCTGCTCTACTGACACCTTCCACTGCTCTACTGACACCTTCCTCTGCCCTACTGACACCGTCCTCTGCTCTACTGACACCGTCCTCTGCTCTACTGACACTGGGCCATATTCTCGAAAAATATCCGCGGGCTGCGCTTAGGGCACTTACACTCCGCTGTCCCAACTTACTGGAGCAGGTGTTTTATTCCCCAAACACTTGCTCCATAAGTTGGGACAGCGGAGTGTAAGTGTCCCGGCGTAGCCTGGCGGATCTCCAAGGGGGCGTCTTCTATTCAAATGAAGCGCGCCCCCGATGCGAAAGAACTGGGCATGCGCCGGGCTGCAAAAAGCCCAGTGCGCATGCTCCAGTTCTCGGCGGAAAACGTCAATGACGCCGACGTGTGCGTCATTGACGTAAAGTCGTATTCAAGAACGACTTACGTAAACGACGTACTCGACGAAAAAACACGACGGGGACCCGACGCCATCCGTAACATGGCCTACGCGAGACTTGCGGAAATTTAATCCTCCATATAGCAGGGGTAAGTTTCCGCTTACGCAAACGACGTTAGCGACGGTTACGCGACACGAACTCGTTCGGGAATCGGCGTAGAAGGATCATTTGCATATGCAAATGACTCCTTCATGTAAATGCCATCTAGCGGCGGCCGGCGTCATTGCATTTAAGATCCGCCAGTGTAAGTGACTTACAGATGGCGGATCTTAAGTGTATCTATGCGAAAATGATTCTGAGAATCAGGAGCATAGATACCCGGGCCAAAAAAGGGAGTTACGATGGAGTATCCTGAGATACTCCATCGTAACTTCACTGAGAATATGGCCCACTGTCCTCTGCTCTACTGACACTGTCCTCTGCCCTACTGACACCGTCCTCTGCCCTACTGACACCATCCACTGCCCTACTGACACCGCCCACTGCTCTACTGACACCGTCCTCTGCTCTACTGACACCGTCCTCTGCTCTACTGACACTGTCCTCTGCCCTACCGACACCATCCTCTGCCCTACTGACACCGTCCTCTGCTCTACTGACACTGTCCTCTGCACTACTGACACCGTCCTCTGCCCTACTGACACCGTCCACTGCTCTACTGACACCGTCCACTGCCCTACTGACACCGTCCTCTGCCCTACTGGCACCATCCACTGCTCTACTGACACCGTCCTCTGCCCTACTGACACCGTCCTCTGCTCTACTGACACCATCCTCTGTTCTACTGACACCGTCCACTGCTCTACTGACACCATCCACTGCTCTACTGACACTGTCCTCTGCCCTACTGACACCATCCACTGCTCTACTGACACCGCCCGCTGCCCTACTGACACCGTCCACTGCTCTACTGACACCATCCTCTGCTCTACTGACACCATCCTCTGCTCTACTGACACCGTCCTCTGCTCTACTGACACCGTCCTCTGCTCTACTGACACCGTCCTCTGCCCTACTGACACAGTCCTCTGCCCTACTGGCACCATCCACTGCTCTACTGACACCGTCCTCTGCCCTACTGACACCGTCCTCTGCTCTACTGACACCATCCTCTGCTCTACTGACACCGTCCACTGCTCTACTGACACCGTCCACTGCTCTACTGACACCGTCCTCTGCCCTACTGGGACCATCCTCTGCCCTACTGACACCATCCTCTGCCCTACTGGCAGCTTCCGGTGGCTTCTGTCTCCTCCCTCTACCTCGGCGGCCAATTAGAACGCTTCTTCTTTCGGCCAATCAGGGTTTGTATTTCCATTTATCCAGTCCTGAGAAATATACAGCTCTGTCACACAGTCTGCCAAGGCAGAAGACCTTATATTTCTAGTCTCTCCTCTAGCCTATGACCATACAGTCGAAGGAGAAACAGCAGGCGGATGAGCTCATCTCATCTGTCATTTGGCATGGTTCGTGTCAGCACATGAACTGAGTCTTTCCTTGTGCTGCTGCTTCTTCTCCCAGTCTGAGCTCTGCTGTACAGGGACTGCAAGAGGCTGATACTAAGGTCACATCTGCATCCATTGCATTATTTATTTATTACAGACATTTATAATACAGAGCTTCACATACTGGAGGATACAATCTAAGGGCCTCCTTATCTCACATGCATACATATACTAGGGCCAATGAAGACAGTTATTTACCAGTTGGGACTACATAGACGGGGTCCAATTAACCTAACATTATACTGTATACTCACGTTCACTGCAACCCCCCCCCCCCCCATCTGCATACAATAAATTAAAAGTTAGGTATGCATGAGTTGGGCCTATTATCCCTTGGGCCTATCACTCACTAGTTGGGTCTTTTACTTACGAGTTGGGTCTATTATCCATTGTGCATATTATCAACTGGGCCTATAAATTACCAGTTGGGCCTATTATCTATTGGGCATATTACTCAACAGTTGGGCCTATTATCCATTTGGGCCTATCATCTATCATTCACCAGTTGGGCTTATGATCCATTAAGCCTATTATTAATTGTGCTCATCATTCACCAGCTGAGCCTATTATCTATTGGACCTATGACTCACCAGTTGGGCCTAATATCCCTTGGGCCTATCACTCACCAGTTGGGCCTAATATCCCTTGAGCCTATCACTCACCAGTTGGGCCTAATATCCATTGGGCCTATCACTCACCAGTTGGGCCTAATATCCCTTGAGCCTATCACTTACCAGTTGGGCCTAATATCCCTTGGGCCTATTACTCACCAGTTGGGTCAATGTAGACAGGGTCCAATTAATCTACCAGCATGTCTTTGGAGTGTGGTAGAAAAGTCATACAAGCCCAGGAGAAGCAGCCAACTCCATGCAGATGGTCACCTGCTTTCATAGTTTTAATTAAATCTGCCACCCCCACGGAAGGATCTCTTTTCTACCGCGCTCTGTACAGACCGGACAATCTAGGGTTTGTGAGGCCTCGTACACACGACCGAGGAACCCGTCGTAAATGAAACAGCGTTTTCCTCGACGAGTTCCTTGTTAGGCTTGTCGAGAATCTTGACAAGCTTTCTTTGCGTACACACTGTCAAGACAAAATCTTGTCGTTCTCAAACGCGGTGACGTAAAACACGTAAGACGGCACTATAAAGGGGAAGTTTGTTTCCACTGGCGCCACCCTTCTGAGCATGTGCGGGTTTCTAAGCATACACACGAACGTGTTTCTCGTCGAAAACCAGCCTGACGAGGAAATTGAGACTCCCGATGAGGAAAAAGAGAACTTGTTCTCTTTATTTTTCGTCGAGTTCCTCGACAGTTTTGTCGATGAAAAACATACACACGACCGTTTTCCTCAGCAAAAAAGCTCTGCCACCAAGTTTCTTGATGGATTCTGTCGAGGAAAACAGTCGTGTGTACGAGGCCTCAGCGGATATCTAATTTTGTATGATGACCTTGATGTGCAGAATTGGGAATCTCTAAATTTGCCGGACTACCCTCCATATTCAATCATTACTCTTCTTCTTCTCACTCTCTCTCTCTATATACAGTATATCTAGAAATATGCAACTCAACTGCCAGAGCTGCTGTATAAGAAACACTCCCGGAGGGAGCACAGAGACTTCAAACCAATGTTTCTAAACTGACAAGTATTCTGCTGCCTGTTATACAGACCATGTCCTGAAATGTGCCTTCATTCGCAAAAGGAGAATTTGTTTTCAAACCAGAATCCACTCCATGGCATCTGAACCATGGCCTGCGGACCTAGAGGGACCAATAAGGGGGCTTTGGGATAAGCCATCACTATATAAGAGAGGCACAGAGCAAAATGTGACCACATTTCCAAACTGCCATTCAGGGACACCCCCCTCCTTCACAAAATTTGGCTTATATGCAAGTAATTGTCCATAATAAGGTAATGGGGGTCCGGGTACTGCCTTGGGGGACATGTATCAATGCAAAAAATGTTTTTAACATTTTTCAGGAGAAGCGATTCTAATTACTCTTAGCCCGCATTCACACCTAGGCGTTTTTACGCCTGTAGCGCTACGCCGCTGCCGCCAGAGGGCTGAAAACAGATGTCCCTCTATGGAGATGGTTCACATCTCCACGCCGAACGCCGGACGCCTGTCGCCTGCCGCGTGAAAAAAGGTCCCGGACCTTTTTTTCAGGCGTCTTCGAGCGTTCGGCTAGGAGATGGGAATCATCTCCATAGAGGGGGTCATCTTGGGGCACATCTAGGCGGACAATACCGGCGTTTTGTCGCCGCAAATCGCAGTACAAAACGCCGCTATTTTTACCGCGATTTGCGGCGACAAAACGCCGCGATTTCGTCCGCCTGCATGTGAATGCAGCCTTAAAGTGCAACAATAAAAATGAACAATTCCTCTAAATATAGTGCCTGGGGGGTCCCCTTAGTCTGCCTGTAAAGTGGTGCATGTGTACCATGTATGGAACCTGCTGCAGCAAAAATTACATTTCTAAATCACATTTAAATTGACTCACGGTTAAAATTGCATGCATCCGGCTACTGAAAAAAAAGCACAAAAAACATAGTGCCCCCTCCCCCTAGTCCATACCAGACCCCTCAGGCTCTGCCCCCCCCCCCACCCCAAAGCACCTTGTGCCCATCTTACCCTGGCTGGTGGTTGTGGTGGTATGCAGGCAGGGGGATTATCAGAATCTGGAATCCCCCAAAGGGTCTGGAATGGACAAGGGGAGGGGGACCCCACGCCGTTTTTTTTTATTCAGCTGTCAGCGGGGAAGCCCATTGACAGCTCCCAGCCCCGCTCCTTAACAACCAGCTTTTACTGCGCCCTAGTTGGGCGCAGTGCATTGCAGGGCATTTGGCGGGGCGAAACACCCTGGGCTGGCAAACAGACAGTTCTCATCGGGTCTAGAAAGGGGGGCGAGGGGGAATTCCCTTTCCCCCTCGCCCCCCTTTCTAGCCAATTCCCTTTCCCCCTCGCCACCCTTTCTAGCCAATTCCCTTTCCCCCTTGCCCCCCTTTCTAGCCAATTCCCTTTCCCCCTCGCCCCCCTTCTAGTTACGACTATTTGGTTACAGCAACAGTACCCAACAGGGCATATGATCCATTATAGGTTTTTGACATCAATCACCTATACACTAGTGGCTATCTTGCGCATTCCTCCCCCCCATGTTCCCCCATATTTGAGTTCTCATCGGGTGGCTGTGTCAGTTTCATTCCAGGACACTGTATTGAAGGTGCCCGGGACCCAGGACAAAACTGCAAAATTGGGGGTTTTATTTTATTTTATTTATTTTTATGTTGGCCTTTTTTTAATCAAAGTGCAGTGTTCACTCGTTACTGTCCATCTGTTCTTGGATCTGCCTTTTGTTCACAGCACCACACTGTATCATTTGAAACATTATACTATGTATCAGTACTTGTACTCGGTCCTAAAAAAGTGGTATCGGGACAACCCTACTATATACTTACACTCACTGCACCCCCATATCCACAGATAAAATAAAAGTTAGCTATACGCCAGTTGGGCCTATTATCTGTTGGGTGTATTAGTCATATTCACTGCACCCCTTGGGCCAGATTCACATAGGTTAGCGAATCTTTAGATCCGCGTAACCTATGTGATTTAAGATCCGCCACCGCAAGTTTTTGAGGCAAGTGGTTAATTCACAAAGCACTTACCTCAAAACTTGCGGCGGCGTATCGTAAATCCCCCAGCGGAATTCAAATTTCGCGGCTAGGGGGAGTGTAGTATTTAAATCAGGGGCGTCCCCGCGCCGATTTAACTGCGCATGCGTCGTCCGCGAATTTTCCCGGCGTGCATTGCTCCCAATGACGTCGCTAGGACGTCAGTGGTTTCGGCGTGAGCGTAACTTGCGTCCAGCACTTTTGTGAATCGACTTACGCAAACAACGTAAAATTTCAAGATTCAATGCGGGAACGACGGCCATACTTAACATTGGCTGCGCCTCATAGACCCAGGGGTAACTATACACCGGAAAAAGCTTAACGCAAACGACGTAAAAAAAAGCGCCAGGCAGTCGTTCATTTCGGAATCGGCGTAACTGCTCATTTGCATAATCGTCACGTAAAGGATAGGGAAGCGCCACCTAGCGGCCGGCCTGGAATTGCAGCCTAAGATCCGACGGTGTAACACAGTTACACCTGTCGGATCTTAGGCATATCTATGCGTAACTGATTCTATGAATCAGTCGCATAGATACGACCGACGAAACTCAGAGATACGACGGTGTATCAGGAGATAAACCGTTGTATCTCTATGTGAATCTGGCCCCTTGTCTCCATAGATAAAATAAAAGTTAGGTATACACGAGTTGGGCTTATTATCCATTGAACTTATTACTCACCGGTTGAAGTGGAGGTTCACCCAAAAACTCAATTTTTAACATTAGATTGAGGCCCATTTTGGGAAGCAGAATCAAGTGTTTTTTTTAAAAATCGAAGCAGTACTTACCGTTTTAGAGAGAGATCTTCTTCGCCGCTTCCGGGTATGGTCTTCGGGACTGGGCATTCCTATTTGATTGACAGGCTTCCGACAGGCTTCCGACGGTCGCATACAGCGCGTCACGATTTTCCGAAAGTAGCCGAACGTCAGTGCGCAGGTGCCGTATAGAGCCGCACCGGCGTTCGGCTTCTTTTGGCTACTCGTGACGCGATGTATGCGACCGCCGGAAGCCTGTCGGAAGCCTGTCAATCAAATAGGAATGCCCAGTCCCGAAGACCATACCCGGAAGCGGCGGAGAAGATCTCTCTCTAAAACGGTAAGTACTGCTTCGATTTTTATAGGAACTCCCGCTTTGAGCCTGATACTGACATTCACTGCACCCCCATATCCACAGATAAAATAAAAGTTAGCTATACACCAGTTGGGCCTATTATCTGTTGGGCCTATTACTCATCAGTTGGGTGTATTAGTCATATTCACTGCACCCCCTGTCACCATAGATTAACCACTTCCATACCGCGCCTATTCCGGCACTTCTCTCCTTCATGTAAAAATCATAATTTTTTTTTGCTAGAAAATTACTCAGAGCCCCCAAACATTATATATATGTTTTTTTTAGCAGACACCCTAGGGAATAAAGTGGCGGTCATTGCGACTTTTTATCTCGCACTCATTTTTGCAACGGCATTTTTTGGGGAAAAAAAGGTTTCGTGAAATAAAAAAATAACAAAACAGAAAAGTTAGCCCTATTTTTCTTGTATAATGTGAAAGATGAAGTTACGCCGAGTAAATAGATACCAAACATGTTACGCTTTAAAATTGCGCACACTCATGGAACGGTGCCAAACTTCGGTACTTAAAAATCTCCATAGGCGAAGCTTTAAATTTGTTTTTGTTTGTTTTTTTACGGGTTACCAGTTTAGAGTTACAGAGGAGGTCTAGTGCTAGAACTATTGCTCTCAGGCATGCGGCGATACCTCACATGTGTGGTTTGAACGGCGTTTACATATGTGGGGGCGGGACTTACGTGTGTGTTCGCTTCTGGGCGTGAGCTACTGGGGACATGGGCGTTTCAATTTTTTTTTACAACTTTTTTGATCACTTTTATTCCTATTACAAGGAATGTAAACATCCCTTGTAATAGGAATGGTGTGTGACAGGTCCTCTTTATGGAGAGATGCGGGGTGGTCAATAAGACCTCACATCTCTCCTCCAGGCTGGAAAGCATGAGATCGGGAAAAAGAATTCACTGATCTCATGCTTTCAGTCGCGATTGCCGCTTTGTGTACTCCTGGGTACCCGGGCGTGACGTCGCGCCCAGGCCCCTCCGACGGTCATAGGGAAATCTCTATCCTCCTCATCTGGCGCAGGCCGATTCTAACTCCGGGCCTCCGATGGCGCGGGAGAGCTTGGAGAAGCACTGCATGGCAGCGGGAGGGGGGGGGGCATCCCCTCACGCCGCCTATAAGAACGATCAAGAGGCGGAACCCTGCCTAAACATCAGTTTCTGACATGTTGGTGTTATATCTTCCATCTGAATGTTACAAAGTTGCACTGACTAAATACAGCCGGATAAAACAAACACCGTGTCTGTTTTCATTTCTGGCTGCCAAGCAACAAAATGTGATTATTGTGAAGGGGAGTGATTCCTTTCTATACCCGCTGTATGTACTGTAATGCTGTTTGGTGGCCGGATCATTTGTTCTAGAATTATTGCAGAATAGGCACATGTGACAAACCTGCAGCTCATTACCTCCCGTCTTCTGTGTCACCGAACCTCCGCACAGTAACCAGATCCGGCCACCGCGTCAAAACCTTCTTAACCTCTTAACCACTTAAGCCCCAGACCATATTGTTGGTCAAAGACCAGAGCACTTTTTGCGATTCGGCACTGCGTCGCTTTAACTGACAATTGCGCGGTCCTGCGACGTGGCTCCCAAACATAATTGGCGTCCTTTTTTTCCCACAAATAGAGCTTTCTTTTGGTGGTATTTGATCACCACTGCGGTTTTTATTTTTTGCGCTATAAACAAAAATAGAGCGACAATTTGGAAAAAAATGCAATATTTTTTACTTCTTGCTATAATAAATATCCCCCAAAAATATATAAAAAACGTTTGTTTTCCTCAGTTTAGGCCGATACGTATTCTTTTACCTATTTTTGGTAAAAAAAAACCTCAATAAGCGTTTATCGGTTGGTTTGCGCAAAATTGATAGCGTTTACAAAATAGGGGATAGTCTTATTGCATTTTTATTAATATTTTTTTTTTACTACTAATGGCGGCGATCAGCGATTTTTTTAGTGACTGCGACATTATGGCGGACACATCGGACACTTTTGACACATTTTTGGGACCATTGTCATTTTCACAGCAAAAAATGCATTAAAAATGCATTGTTTACTGTGAAAATGACAATTGCAGTTTGGGAGTTAACCACTAGGGGGTGCTGAAGGGGTTAAGTGTGACCTCATCTGTGTTTCTAACTGTAGGGGGGCATGGCTCCATGGGGCTCAGAGTGGCACGACCAGCAAGGTCCGGAAGGAGGAGATCCTGCAGGAGATAACCATGCAGGTCAATGCCCTTGGCCAGGAGGTTAGGACCTCAAGGGACATATCCAAAAAGATTAATGACCTGCGTCGTCTGGTCCGAGACAAGCTGGCCAGGATGAGGAGGCACGCTAGGGGCACGGGAGGCGGACCAGCCAGTAAGATCAGCCTCACTCCTGATGAGGAGGTCATTGCCAGGTCCCTGGAGAGGGAGCAGGTAGAGGGCCTGGAGGGCTATGACTCCATTGATCAGCCCTTGAGGACAGGTAAGTGTGTTTTATCCCCTATCCGGTGTGTAGCATGTCAGGGGGTGGAAGGGAACATGTGACAAGTGTGTGGGTCCACCAACATGTGAATGCTTTGTGTCATCCACAGATGTGCTGGAGGGAGCTGGGCCGTCGTCGGCTGATGGGCGACCCATGCCATCCCAGGAGGAGTGTGCCCACACCTCTCCTCTAGAGGAAGTTGAGGAGGAGCACAGTGCTCTAGAGGAAGGTGTATACCTTGTGGAGGAGATCCCCATTCCTGGACCCTCCCAAACCTCCTCCCCCATCAGGGATAGCCCCTCAAGGGCCTCCTCCATAAGGGAAAGCCCCTCAAGGGCCTCCTCCATAAGGGAAAGCCCCTCCAGGGCCTCCTCCATAAGGGAAAGCCCCTCAAGGGCCTCCTCCATAAGGGAAAGCCCCTCAAGGGCCTCCTCCATAAGGGAAAGCCCCTCAAGGGCCTCCTTCATAAGGGAAAGCCCCTCAAGGGCCTCCTCCATAAGGGAAAGCCCTTCAAGGGCCTCCTCCATCAGGAGAAGCCCCTCAAGGGCCTCCTCCATCAGGGGAAGCCCCTCAAGGGCCTCCTCCATCAGGCGAAGCCCCTCAAGGGCCTCCTCCATCAGGCGAAGCCCCTCAAGGGCCTCCTCCATCAGGGAAAGAACCTCAAGGGCCTCCCCGTACAGACGACCCCAAGCGTCTCTTGCCCCCAGGAAGGCTACGAGGAAGACCAGGGGTGATCCTGATGCCTTTGAGGAAAATCTGGTGAGGGATCAGGCCCGGCAGACCCGCCATATGGCTGCTGAAGCTGTTTTCCAGCTGACCTGTGCACGTCTGTTGCTGAGTTACACCTCCTTTATGAGGGGTAACTTTAGGCCGGACGTACAACTGACGCGTAGCCTGCGCCGGGCGCACGTACGTTCGTGAATCGGCGTATCTCCCTCATTTCCATATTTGAATAGGAAATCAATGGGAGCGCCAGATGCGGTTGGAGGCACGGAGTACTCTGAGGGCTGGAGGCACGGAGTACACTGAGGGCTGGAGGCACGGAGTACACTGAGGGTTGGAGTCTCGGAGTACTCTGAGGGCTGGAGGCACGGAGTACACTAAGGGTTGGAGGCACGGAGTACACTGAGGGTTGGAGGCACAGAGTACTCTGAGGGTTGGAGGCACGGAGTACTCTGAGGGTCGGAGGCACGGAGTACTCTGAGGGTCGGAGGCACGGAGTACTCTGAGGGCTGGAGGCACGGAGTACTCTGAGGGTTGGAGGCACGGAGTACTCTGAGGGCTGGAGACATGGAGTACTCTGAGGGCTGGAGGCACGGAGTACTCTGAGGTCTGGAGGCACGGAGTACTCTGAGGGTTGGAGGCACGGAGTACTCTGAGGGTTGGAGGCACGGAGTACTCTGAGGGTTGGAGGCACGGAGTACTCTGAGAGTTGGAGGCACGGAGTACTCTGAGGGCTGGAGGCACGGAGTACTCTGAGGGTTGGAGGCACGGAGTACTCTGAGGGCTGGAGGCACTGAAGGTTAATTTAAAGTTGAAACGCGTTGGCACCCACATGTTAAGTGTGAACACAATGTATCACACGTGGTGTTAGGTGGTGTTGGCAGGTCTAGCTGGCTTATCTTTCCTTGTCTTTACATAGACACGGCGAGCCCGGCGTTCTCCTCCTCCCTCCCCCCTCTCTCCCCGGCTCACACACTTTCACAAAGAATGAAATCCAATAAATCACGTCTCTTAATCCCCGATTGAGCCGCCGCCGTGCTCAGAATACCGGCCATTGTTCTCCGGCGCTGTCTCTTCCCCGGGAACGGCAGAGCGCGGAGCTCCCAAAATACAAAAACCTTTGTTTATATTCAATCAGAGGGATCGATGGCGGCGCATTGGCGGTTACCGACCTCGCCGAAAAGGTTTACTCATCTTTGTGTGTCTGCCGCTGTCCAATCCTCCCGCCCCACTGGGAAGGAGGCACGAGGCATGATGGGTAAAACTCAATGCATGTCACTTCTCTGAAGCTCACATGGTGGCGGGAAGGAACCTCTTCATCTTAAAGAGGACCTGTCATAACTTTACAAATCTCCATGAATGAATCCCCGACGGGTCACACTATACAGCAACAGGGGGAACCCCCCGCTGACAGCTGACGACTCATTGGTTTGTCAAGGACGCGGCGGCTGCCTGCTCCTTAACAACCAGGTTGTTTACTGGTTGTTATGGATGCCAGCGGCTGCCGGTTCCTTAAATATTGCATGCCGGTGACTTGTCGTTAAGGATCCCCTATCCAGATGGTTCCTGTAAGGACTGCGCAGGCGCAATCCTTGCCGACGGAAATTTCCGAACCTCGGCTGGCATCCAGGCTCATTCCTTAACATCCCCGTGGATTGGAGGATGTTAAAAAAAGAGCCAGGAGGCCGAGCGAGCGGAGCGAGGACGTGAGGCCGACTGGCCACTTTCCACAAATTCCACGTCGCCGAGGTTCGGAGATTTCCGTCGGCAAGGATTGCGCCTGCGCAGTCCTTACAGGACCATCTCGATAGCCGGAACCATATCGTTAGATCACCAGGACCACAACTTATTTACCTTTCATGAATAAAATGTTACTTTGTATCTCTCTATCTCCTGCCTGATCAATGTTTATAAACAATATTACTTTGTATCTCTCTATCTCCCGTCTGATCAATGTTTATAAACAATGTTACTTTGTATCTCCTGTCTGATCAATGTTTATAAACAATGTTACTTTGTATCTCCTGTCTGATCAATGTTTATAAACAATGTTACTTTGTATCTCTCTATCTCCCGTCTGATCAATGTTTATAAACAATGTTACTTTGTATCTCCTGTCTGATCAATGTTTATAAACAATGTTACTTTGTATCTCCTGTCTGATCAATGTTTATAAACAATGTTACTTTGTATCTCCCGTCTGATCAATGTTTATAAACAATGTTACTTTGTATCTCCTGTCTGATCAATGTTTATAAACAATGTTACTTTGTATCTCCTGTCTGATCAATGTTTATAAACAATGTTACTTTGTATCTCCTGTCTGATCAATGTTTATAAACAATGTTACTTTATATCTCTCTATCTCCCGTCTAATCAATGTTTATAAACAATGTTACTTTGTATCTCTCTATCTCCTGCCTGATCAATGTTTATAAACAATGATACTTTGTATCTCCTGTCTGATCAATGTTTATAAACAATGTTACTTTGTATCTCTCTATCTCCTGCATGATCAATGTTTATAAACAATGTTACTTTGTATCTCTCTATCTCCTGCCTGATCAATGTTTATAAACAATGTTACTTTGTATCTCCTGTCTGATCAATGTTTATAAACAATGTTACTTTGTATCTCCTGTCTGATCAATGTTTATAAACAATGTTACTTTGTATCTCTCTATCTCCCATCTGATCAATGTTTATAAACAATGTTACTTTATATCTCTCTATCTCTCCCGTCTGATCAATGTTTATAAACAATGTTACTGTGTATCTCTCTATCTCCCGTCTGATCAATGTTTATAAACAATGGCCCAGATTCACGTAGAACCGGGCAAATCTGCGGCGGCGTAACGTATGACATTTACGTTACGCCGCCGCAAGTTTTACGGGCAAGTGCTTGATTCACAAAGCACTTGCCTGTAAAGTTGCGGCGGCATTGCGTAAATCCCCCGGCGCAAGCCCGCCTAATTCAAATGATCCGGGTAGGGGGCGTTCCCGCGCCGAACGTACTGCGCATGCGCCGTCCCTAAAATTTCCCGACGTGCATTGCGGTAAATGACGTCGCAAGGACGTCATTGGTTTCGACGTGAACGTAAATGGCGTCCGTAAAATTTTCAAATCGCGACGCGGGAACAACGTCCATACTTAACATTGGCTGCGCCTCCTAATAGCAGGAGCAGCCTTACGCCGAAGAAGCCTTAACGCAAACGACGTAAACACGTACGTTTGTGAATCGGCGTATCTATGGGGGTCCCCATTGAAAACATTCCCTTCTATTAATGTTCTAAAGTGTCCCCCTATTACTTTGACTGTTGATGATAAAGGTAAACCGGATAAACAGAGAGGGCTGATCCCCCTTAACGAGAGGGGGGGGGCACAAACAGCAATAAAAACCTGACAGGGGTTCTAACCCCTCTGCGCTCTATCCAAAAACTAAAAAAAAAAAAAAGTTTTGCCTTTAGTTATACTTTAACCCCCTAGCTTACCCCAATCTGCCCCGATTAACTCCTTCTTCCCCTTCTCTTCTTAGCTGTTCTTTTTCCTTTTTTTTTTATATTTCTATTTTTCTAACCGATAATTTATTAACATTCTTTCATTTTTATTCATCATATTCTTTTATATATTTTATTTTTTATATTTCTATTTTTCGAACCGATAATTTAACATTCTTTCATTTTTATTCATCGCATTCTTTTATATATTTTTTCACCATAAAAACCGCGCAAACCTTGAACATTTATTTTTTATTTGCAAAAGCTTTTGCAATGTTTTGAAGTGGAATGGTCACAAAGGATGGTAAAAAGTACAAAGTGTTCGCCTTTTATCTACAATAACAAAGACTCTGATTTTTATTTATTTTTTATTGTTTTTAGCCTTGTTACATCTTTTTCTTTGGATTTTATAAAAAAAAAAAAAACTGCTACCTACTCAGTTCTGTATGTAAGGGAGGGCAGAGAACACTACGGGGGGGGGGGGGCAGACAACACTGTTTTGGGGGGTACAGGACACTACTGGGGGAGGAAGGGGGACAGAGGACACTACGGTGGGGGGTACAGGACACTACAGTGAGGGGGAGGGGTTATGTGAAGGGGCAGAGGACACGGCATTGGGTGGTACAGGACACTACCGTAGGGGGCAGAGGACACCACATGGGGGGGTTAATGTGAAGGGGGCAAAGGGCACTGCATTGGGGGGTTACAGAATGCTACTGTGGGGGGCAGAGGACACTACAATGGGAGAGTGATGTGAAGGGGTCAGAGGACACGGCATTGGGGGGTACAGGACACTGCTGTGGGGAGCAGAGGACACTACAATGGGAGAGTGATGTGAAGGGGTCAGAGGACACGGCATTGGGGGGTACAGGACACTGCTGTGGGGAGCAGAGGACACTACAATGGGAGAGTGATGTGAAGGGGTCAGAGGACACAGGGATGGGGGGGTATGGAATATTACTGTGGGGGAGGGGGGCAGAAGACACAACAATGGGGGGGGTGATGTAAAGGGGGCAGTGGACACTGTTGGGGGGATACAGAAAATTACTGTGGGGGGAGGGGGCAGAAGACACTACAATGGGGGGTTATGTGAAGGGGCAGAGGACACTGCGGTGGGAGGTTACAGAACACTACTGTGGGAGGCAGAGGACACTACAATGGGGGGGGGGGGGTGATGTGAAGGGGCAGAGGACACCGTGATGGGGGGTACAGAACACTACTGTGGGGGGAGGGGGCAGAGGACACTACATTGGGGGGGTGATGTGAAAGGGGCAGAGGACACTACATTGGGGTTGTACAGATCACTACAGTGGGGGGGGGGGCAGAGGACACTACAATGGGGGGAGGGGGTGGTGTGAAGGGGCAGAGGACACTGCTTTGGGGGTTACAGGACACTACTGTGGGGGGGATAGAGAACACTACAATGGAGGGAGGGGCTGATGTGAAGGGGCAGAGGACACTGCTTTGGGGGTTACAGGACACTACTGTGGGGGGATAGAGAACACTACAATGGAGGGAGGGGCTGATGTGAAGGGGCAGAGGACACTGTGTTGGGGGGTTACAGGACACTACTGTGGGGGGATAGAGAACACTACAATGGGGGGAGGGGGTGGTGTGAAGGGGCAGAGGACACTGCTTTGGGGGTTACAGGACACTACTGTGGGGGGATAGAGAACACTACAATGGAGGGAGGGGCTGATGTGAAGGGGCAGAGGACACTGCTTTGGGGGTTACAGGACACTACTGTGGGGGGATAGAGAACACTACAATGGAGGGAGGGGCTGATGTGAAGGGGCAGAGGACACTGTGTTGGGGGGTTACAGGACACTACTGTGGGGGGGATAGAGAACACTACAATGGAGGGAGGGGCTGATGTGAAGGGGCAGAGGACACTGTGTTGGGGGGTTACAGGACACTACTGTGGGGGGATAGAGAACACTACAATGGAGGGAGGGGCTGATGTGAAGGGGCAGAGGACACTGTGTTGAGGGGTTACAGGACACTGCTGTGGGGGGGGGGGGGCAGAGGACACTACAATGGAGGGAGGGGGTGATGTGAAGGGAGCAGAGGACACTGGGTAAGGGGGTACAAAACACTACTGTGGGGAGGAAGGGGGGCAGAGGACACTACAGTGGGGGGAGGGGTGATGTGAAGGGGCAGAGGACACTGCATTGGGGGTGTACAGATCACTACAGTGGGGGGGGGCAGAGGACACTGTGTTGGGGGGTTACAGGACACTACTGTGGGGGGGGGGCAGAGGACACTACAGTGGGGGGAAGGGGGGAATGTGAAGGGAGCAGAGGACACTGCGTAAGGGGGTACAGAACACTACTGTGGGGAGGAAGGGGGGCCGAGGACACTACAGTGGGGGGGAGGGGTGATGTGAAGGGGCAAAGGACACTGCATTGGGGGGTACAGAACACTACTGTGGGGGGGGGGCAGAGGACACTACAATGGGGGGTGATGTGAAGGGGGCAGAGGACACTGTGTTGGGGGTTACAGGACACTACAATAAAGGGGGGTAGTTGATCAGACTGGAGACAGAGAGATACAAAGTAACATTGTTTATAAACATTGCTCAGCCGAGAGATACAAAGTAATATTGTTGTGTGGTGATGTGAAAGGGGGCAAAGGACACTGCATTGGGGGGTACAGAACACTACTGTGGGGGGGGGGCAGAGGACACTATAATGGGGGGGGATGTGAAGGGGGCAAAGGACACTGCATTGGGGGGTACAGAACACTAATGTGGGGGGTGCAGAGGACACTACAGGGGGGAGGGTGATGTGAAAAGGCAGAGGACACTGCATTGGGGGGGGTAAAAATCACTACTGTCAGGGGCAGTCAACACTGCTATGGGGGGCAGAGGGCACTACAATGGGGGCAAGGGGGTGATGTGAAGGGGGCTGAGGACACTGCGTTGGGAGGGGTACAGAACACTACTGTGGGGGGGGGGGGGCAGAGGACACTGCAGTGGGGTGGGGGGTGCTGTGAAGGGGGCAGAGGACACTGCATTCGGAGGGTACAAATCACTACTGTGGGAGAGGGGGGCAGTTGACACTGCTATGGGGGGCAGAGGGCACTACAATGGGGGGCTGAGGATACTGTGTTAAGGGGTAGAGGACACTAGAGTGGGGGGAAGGTTGTCTAGGTGTAAGGGGTGGGGGATGGGCATGAAGGGTTAAAATAGCAGACAGCCATCCAGGGCGCCTATCTGACCCTCGCTGTGACATGCCCCCCATGGCTCTGCAGCATGCTGTGGCCTCGCCTGTATCTATATTTATCAGAGGAGCCCAGACTCCGGCTGACATTCCGCGAATGTCCCACATTCCAGGTAAAGTGGTCGGGACCTAAAAATATTCCCGGGATTCTTGAGATGAGGCGATGCCGAGGACGTAACGGAACGTCAGCTGTCCGCCGCACTTCCTGAGAGCTCTCTGAGTGACAAAGGTCAAGGCAAGTGGCTTTCATCAGAAGGTTGGGGCCACACAGATCAGACGGGGCCCGGCCTCAATATCTAGAAGGTTGGGACCACACAGATCAGACGGGGCCCGGCCTCAATATCTAGAAGGTTGGGACCACACAGATCAGACGGGGCCTGGCCTCAATATCTAGAAGGTTGGGACCACACAGAAAAGACGGGGCCCGTCCTCAATATCTAGAAAGTTGGGACCACACAGAACAGACGGGGCCCGGCCTCAATATCTAGAAGGTTGGGACCACACAGATCAGACGGGGCCCGGCCTCAATATCTAGAAGGTTGGGACCACACAGATCAGACGGGGCCCCGGCCTCAATATCTAGAAGGTTGGGACCACACAGAACAGACGGGGCCCGGCCTCAATATCTAGAAGGTTAGGGCCACACAGATCAGACGGGGCCCGGCCTCAATATCTAGAAGGTTTGGACCACACAGATCAGACGGGGCCCGGCCTCAATATCTAGAAGGTTGGGACCACACAGATCAGACGGGGCCCGGCCTCAATATCTACAAGGTTTGGACCACACAGATCAGACGGGGCCCGGCCTTAATATCTAGAAGGTTGGGACCACACAGATCAGACGGGGCCCGGCCTCAATATCTAGAAGGTTGGGGCCACACAGATCAGATGGGGCCCGGCCTCAATATCTAGAAGGTTAGGCCCACACAGATCAGACGGGGCCCGGCCTCAATATCTAGAAGGTTGGGGCCACACAGATCAGACGGGGCCTGGCCTCAATATGTAGAAGGTTTGGACCACACAGATCAGACGGGGCCCGGCCTCAATATCTAGAAGGTTGGGACCACACAGATCAGACGGGGCCCGGCCTCAATATCTAGAAGGTTGGGACCACACAGATCAGACGGGGCCCGGGGGTTGGGACCACACAGATCAGACGAGGCCGGCCTCAATATCTAGAAGGTTGGGACCACACAGATCAGACGGGGCCCGGCCTCAATATCTAGAAGGTTGGGACCACACAGATCAGACGGGGCCCGGCCTCAATATCTAGAAGGTTTGGACCACACAGATCAGACGGGGCCCGGCCTCAATATCTAGAAGGTTTGGGCCACACAGATCAGACGGGGCCCGGCCTCAATATCTAGAAGGTTTGGACCACACAGATCAGACGGGGCCCGGCCTCAATATCTAGAAGGTTGGGACCACACAGATCAGACGGGGCCCGGCCTTAATATCTAGAAGGTTGGGACCACACAGATCAGACGGGGCCCGGCCTCAATATCTAGAAGGTTGGGGCCACACAGATCAGATGGGGCCCGGCCTCAATATCTAGAAGGTTTGGACCACACAGATCAGACGGGGCCCGGCCTCAATATCTAGAAGGTTGGGGCCACACAGATCAGATGGGGCCCGGCCTCAATATCTAGAAGGTTTGGACCACACAGATCAGACGGGGCCCGGCCTCAATATCTAGAAGGTTGGGACCACACAGATCAGACGGGGCCCGGCCTCAATATCTAGAAGGTTGGGACCAGACAGATCAGACGGGGCCCGGGGGTTGGGACCACACAGATCAGACGAGGCCGGCCTCAATATCTAGAAGGTTGGGACCACACAGATCAGACAGGGCCCGGCCTCAATATCTAGAAGGTTGGGGCCACACAGATCAGATGGGGCCCGGCCTCAATATCTAGAAGGTTAGGCCCACACAGATCAGACGGGGCCCGGCCTCAATATCTAGAAGGTTAGGCCCACACAGATCAGACGGGGCCCGGCCTCAATATCTAGAAGGTTAGGGCCACACAGATCAGACGGGGCCTGGCCTCAATATCTAGAAGGTTTGGACCACACAGATCAGACGGGGCCCGGCCTCAATATCTAGAAGGTTGGGACCACACAGATCAGACGGGGCCCGGCCTCAATATCTAGAAGGTTGGGACCACACAGATCAGACGGGGCCCGGGGGTTGGGACCACACAGATCAGACGGGGCCCGGCCTCAATATCTAGAAGGTTGGGACCACACAGATCAGACGGGGCCCGGCCTCAATATCTAGAAGGTTGGGACCACACAGATCAGACGGGGCCCGGGGGTTGGGGCCACACAGATCAGATGGGGCCCGGCCTCAATATGTAGAAGGTTGGGACCACACAGATCAGACGGGGCCCGGCCTCAATATCTAGAAGGTTGGGACCACACAGATCAGACGGGGCCCGGCCTCAATATCTACAAGGTTTGGACCACACAGATCAGACGGGGCCCGGCCTCAATATCTAGAAGGTTGGGGCCACACAGATCAGACGGGGCCTGGCCTCAATATCTAGAAGGTTTGGACCACACAGATCAGACGGGCCCGGCCTCAATATCTAGAAGGTTGGGACCACACAGATCAGACGGGGCCCGGGGGTTGGGACCACACAGATCAGACGGGGCCCGGCCTCAATATCTAGAAGGTTGGGACCACACAGATCAGACGGGGCCCGGCCTCAATATCTAGAAGGTTGGGACCACACAGATCAGACGGGGCCCGGGGGTTGGGGCCACACAGATCAGATGGGGCCCGGCCTCAATATGTAGAAGGTTGGGACCACACAGATCAGACGGGGCCCGGCCTCAATATCTAGAAGGTTGGGACCACACAGATCAGACGGGGCCCGGCCTCAATATCTACAAGGTTTGGACCACACAGATCAGACGGGGCCCGGCCTCAATATCTAGAAGGTTGGGGCCACACAGATCAGACGGGGCCTGGCCTCAATATCTAGAAGGTTTGGACCACACAGATCAGACGGGGCCCGGCCTCAATATCTAGAAGGTTGGGACCACACAGATCAGACGGGGCCCGGCCTCAATATCTAGAAGGTTGGGACCACACAGATCAGATGGGGCCCGGCCTCAATATCTAGAAGGTTAGGCCCACACAGATCAGACGGGGCCCGGCCTCAATATCTAGAAGGTTAGGCCCACACAGATCAGACGGGGCCCGGCCTCAATATCTAGAAGGTTAGGGCCACACAGATCAGACGGGGCCTGGCCTCAATATCTAGAAGGTTTGGACCACACAGATCAGACGGGGCCCGGCCTCAATATCTAGAAGGTTGGGACCACACAGATCAGACGGGGCCCGGCCTCAATATCTAGAAGGTTGGGACCACACAGATCAGACGGGGCCCGGGGGTTGGGACCACACAGATCAGACGGGGCCCGGCCTCAATATCTAGAAGGTTGGGGCCACACAGATCAGACGGGGCCCGGCCTCAATATCTAGAAGGTTGGGACCACACAGATCAGACGGGGCCCGGGGGTTGGGGCCACACAGATCAGATGGGGCCCGGCCTCAATATGTAGAAGGTTGGGACCACACAGATCAGACGGGGCCCGGCCTCAATATCTAGAAGGTTGGGACCACACAGATCAGACGGGGCCCGGCCTCAATATCTACAAGGTTTGGACCACACAGATCAGACGGGGCCCGGCCTCAATATCTAGAAGGTTGGGGCCACACAGATCAGACGGGGCCTGGCCTCAATATCTAGAAGGTTTGGACCACACAGATCAGACGGGGCCCGGCCTCAATATCTAGAAGGTTGGGACCACACAGATCAGACGGGGCCCGGGGGTTGGGACCACACAGATCAGACGGGGCCCGGCCTCAATATCTAGAAGGTTGGGACCACACAGATCAGACGGGGCCCGGCCTCAATATCTAGAAGGTTGGGACCACACAGATCAGACGGGGCCCGGGGGTTGGGGCCACACAGATCAGATGGGGCCCGGCCTCAATATGTAGAAGGTTGGGACCACACAGATCAGACGGGGCCCGGCCTCAATATCTAGAAGGTTGGGACCACACAGATCAGACGGGGCCCGGCCTCAATATCTACAAGGTTTGGACCACACAGATCAGACGGGGCCCGGCCTCAATATCTAGAAGGTTGGGGCCACACAGATCAGACGGGGCCTGGCCTCAATATCTAGAAGGTTTGGACCACACAGATCAGACGGGGCCCGGCCTCAATATCTAGAAGGTTGGGACCACACAGATCAGACGGGGCCCGGCCTCAATATCTAGAAGGTTGGGACCACACAGATCAGACGGGGCCCGGCCTCAATATCTAGAAGGTTTGGACCTTCTCTAAGTGATAAAATTTGGCGGTTTAGGTGTTGGAAAGTTCCAATGTCCCCGTGGGGGGGGGGGATCCTGGAGTTCTCCTTTAACCGGAACATTTCCTCTTTCATTTATTCCCCCGTCTTTTGCCATTAAATAACCCCCCCCAGACACGCTCTGTAATACCCGACACAATTACAATCTCATTCGGCAGAAAGCCGTGTTTATACAAATCATTGGTGATTCAGGAAATTGCCGCGTGATGATTGGAATGTCGCGAACATTATGTTCAGAGATCAGCAGAATCTCCATCGCCGCATTCCGATTATCCTCCAATTATTACATTTCAGACATTTATTTTGTGTATTTGTGCGTAATTGTGTATTGTGCGTATTTAGGTATTTGTGTGTATTTATGAATTTATGTATTTGTGTGTATTTATGTATTTTTGTGTATTTATGTGTATTGTGTGTATTTATGTATTTGTGTGTATTTATGTATGTGTGTGTATTTGTGTATTTGTGTATTTGTGTGTATTTATGTATGTGTGTGTATTTGTGTGTATTTATGTATTTATGTGTACTTGTGTGTATTTATGTATTTGTGTGTATTTATGAATTTATGTATTTGTGTGTATTTATGTATTTGTGTGTATTTATGAATTTATGTATTTATGTGTATTTATGAATTTATGTGTATTTATGTGTATTTGTGTGTATTTATGTATTTGTGTGTATTTATGTATTTGTGTGTATTTATGTGTATTTGTGTGTATTTATGCATTTGTGTGTATTTATGTATTTGTGTGTATTTATGAATTTATGTATCTGTGTGTATTTATGTATTTGTGTGTATTTATGTATTTATGTGTATTTATGAATTTATGTATTTGTGTGTATTTATGTGTATTTGTGTGTATTTATGAATTTATTTATTTGTGTGTATTTATGTATGTGTGTGTATTTATGTGTATTTATGTATTTGTGTGTATTTGTGTGTATTTATGTATTTGTGTGTATTTATGTATTTATGTATTTGTGTGTATTTATGTATTTGTGTGTATTTATGTATTTATGTGTATTTATGAATTTATGTATTTGTGTGTATTTATGTATTTGTGTGTATTTATGTATTTATGTGTATTTATGTGTATTTATGAATTTATGTATTTGTGTGTATTTATGTATTTGTGTGTATTTATGTATTTGTGTGTATTTATGAATTTATGTATTTGTGTGCATTTGTGTGTATTTATGTATTTATGTGTATTTATGTATTTGTGTGTATTTATGTGTATTTATGAATTTATGTATTTGTGTGTATTTATGTATTTGTGTGTATTTATGTATTTGTGTGTATTTATGTATTTGTGTGTATTTATGAATTTATGTATTTGTGTGTATTTGTGTATTTGTGTGTATTTATGTGTATTTGTGTGTATTTATGTTTTTGGGTGTATTTATGTATTTGTGTGTATTTATGAATTTATGTATTTATGTGTATTTGTGTGTATTTATGTGTATTTGTGTATTTATGTATTTGTGTGTATTTATACATTTATGTGTATTTATGTATTTATATATATTTGTGTGTATTTATGTATTTGGGTGTATTTATGTATTTGTGTGTATTTATACATTTATGTGTATTTATGTATTTGTGTGTATTTATGAATTTATGTATTTATGTGTATTTGTGTGTATTTATGTATGTATGTGTATTTGTGTATTTATGTATTTACCGGTATGTGTATTTATACATTTATGTGTATTTATGTATATTTGTGTGTATTTATGTATTTGGGTGTATTTATGTATTTATGTGTATTTGTGTATTTATGTATTTGTGTGTATTTATGTATTTGTGTGTATTTATGTATTTATGTGTATTTGTGTATATTTATGTATTTATGTGTATTTTTGTGTATTTATGTATTAATGTGTATTTGCAGGTATGTGCCTACACAAGTGAAATAAATTCGAATCTCTTGCGATGAACACGTCACACTGGTACTTTGTGCGTCTCTCAGGCCCCCCCCCTATCAGGGTGATTTCTGATTGGAGGATCAATAGGTCAGATCTGATAACATGCAGGCTGGAGGCTTCATTAATAAAAATGAAAGCAGTCACCCTGCAGATGAATACTGCCACCTTCAGGAGGCAGGGGGCTCTGCAGTGCCATATTTCCATATGACTAATGTTGTCATCGTTATATACGCCGTATCTCACAAAAGTAAGTACACCCCTCACATTTCTTGTAAATCTTTTCATGTGACAACACTGAAGAAATGACACTTTGTATATACAATGTTGTGTAGTGATGAGTGTACAGCTTGTATAACGGTGTAAATTTGCTGCCCCCTCAAAATCACTCAACACACAGCCATTAATGTCTAAACCGCTGGCAACAAAAGTGAGGACACCCCTAAGTGAAAATGTCCAAATTGGGTCCCCAATTAGCCATTTTCCCTCCTCCCCGGTGTCATGTGACTCGTTAGTGTTACAAGGTCTCAGGTGTGAATGGGGAGCAGGTGTGATAAATTTGGTGTTATCGCTCTCACTCTCCCATACTGGTCACTGGAAGGACAACATGACCCCTCATGGCAAAGAACTCTCTGAGGATCTGATATAAAGAATTGTGTCTCTACATAAAGATGGCCGAGGATATAAGAAGATCGCCAAGACCCTGAAACTGATCTGCAGCACGGGGGCCAAGACCATCCAGCGGTATAACAGGACGGGTTCCCCTCCCCCGCCTCGCCATGGTCCACCAAAGAGGTTGAGGTCACGTGCTCAGCGTCATATCCAGAGGTTGTCTTTGGGAAATAGATGTATGAGTGCTGCCAGAGGGGGGAGGGGTGGGGGAGGGGTCAGCCTGTCAGTGCTCAGACCATACGCCGCACACTGCATCAAATTGGTCTCCAGAAGGAAGCCTCTTCTAAAGATGATCCACAAGAAAGAGCCGCAAACAGTTTGCTGAAGACAAGCAGACTGAGGACATGGATCATTGGAACCGTGTCCTGTGGTCTGATGAGACCACGATAAAGGTATTTGGTGTCAGATGGTGTCAGGCGTGTGTGTGGGAGGGGCCAGGTGAGGAGGACAAAGACAAGTGTGTCCTGTCTACAGTCAGGCATGGTGGGGGGAGGGTCACGGTCTGGGGCTGCATGAGTGCTGCGGGCACTGGGGGGCTACAGATCATTGAGGGAACCATGACACTTTGGGCCCAATTTGGACATTTTCACTTAGGGGTGTCCTCATTTTTGTTGCCAGCGGTTTAGACATTAATGGCTGTGTGTTGAGTGATTTGTTATACAATATGTACACCCCTCCCCTGTACACTCCTCCCCCCCTGTACACTCCCCCCCCCCCTGTACACTCACTACACAACATTGTAGATACAAAGTGTAATTTCTTCAGTGTTGTCACATGAAAAGATACAAGAAAAGATTTACAGAAATCTGAGGTGTGCAGCCTATCAGTGCCCATCAGTGCAGCCTATCAGTGCTCATTTAGTTTGTTAGTAAAAGTGGAGTCTTCCTTTGCCGCCCGCCAATGACAGATTGACGGCGGCAAAGTGGTTTCAATATCCTGACTGGACGTCATATGACGTCCTCAGGATAATGAGCCGCTGCGCGCCCCCGGGGGCGCGTATCGTGGTGATCGTTGTTGCAGGGTGTCAGTCTGACACCCCGCAACACCGATCTAGGTAAAGAGTCTCCTACGGAGACTCTTTACCACGTGATCAGCCGTGTCCAATCACGGCTGATCACGATGTAAACAGGAAGAGCCGGTAATCAGCTTTTCCTCACCCGCGTCTGTCAGACACGAGTAGAGGAGAGCCGATCGGCTGCTCCTCTGACAGGGGGGGGGTTTGTGCTGATCGATTATCAGCGCAGCCCCCCCACTGGACCACCAGGGATGCCCACCACAGATGCCACCAGGGATGCCCACCTAGACCAGCAGGGATGACAAACACAAAAAAGGATGCCAATCAGTGCCCACAATGGATGCCAATCAGTCCCCACAATGGGCATTACTGATTGGCAGGCATTGTTTGGCACTGATTGGCATCCTTTAGTACAACACATACATTAGTACAAAACATTAAAGTGCCAATCAGTGTAGCACGACCGTGCAATTGTCATTCAAAGTGCAACAGCGCAGAAAAATGAAAATTAGTCTGGGCGGGAGGGTGTATAAGTGCCCCCCGGTATGGAAGGGGTTAAATGGGAAATGTTCCGGTAGGAGCCGTGAGATGATTTTGGTGTATTTGGCTGTCCGGTACTTTTCCATACCGGAGATTAGAGATCCGGACCTCCCCGAGACCCGAGCGTCTCTTTAAATATTGGGAATATTTTATCACGTTTTGCAGAGTCCGATGGGCGAGAGACGGGCGAGAGAGACGGGAGAGAGATGGGCGAGAGATGGGCGAGAGACGGGCGAGAGACGGGCGAGAGACGGGCGAGAGAGACGGGAGAGAGATGGGCGAGAGATGGGCGAGAGAGACGGGAGAGAGATGGGCGAGAGATGGGCGAGAGAGATGGGCGAGAGACGGGCGAGAGAGATGGGCGAGAGACGGGCGAGAGAGACGGGAGAGAGATGGGCGAGAGACGGGCGAGAGACGGGCGAGAGAGACGGGAGAGAGATGGGCGAGAGATGGGCGAGAGAGATGGGAGAGAGATGGGCGAGAGATGGGCGAGAGACGGGCGAGAGACGGGCGAGAGAGACGGGAGAGAGATGGGCGAGAGACGGGCGAGAGACGGGCGAGAGAGACGGGCGAGAGATGGGCGAGAGACGGGCGAGAGAGACGGGAGAGAGATGGGCGAGAGATGGGCGAGAGACCGGCGTACCAACAATCAAATCAGAGGGTGACAACGCGCCGCGCCATAAAACCTTCATCATTTTATTCCACATTTTTGTTTACATTCAGAAGCCGCCAATTACATCGACCTGACGGCTGATAACTCACCGAGCAGCGCTGATAATTCCGCCGTGAAATGACAGCGAAGCACCGCGGCCCCCCGAGAACAAAACTCATTTCTCTTCTTTAGGGGAACAAACACATTCCATTTCATGAACATTAAAACAGAGGAACAAACGGCCAATCCTCATCCGGGATCAGCCGCCGGTGATCTGAGCGCCTTCAACGGCCCGTCCAATCCCAGCACACGCTGGTCTCCCCACCAATAGTCTCCCCGTCCAATCCCAGCACACGCTGGTCTCCCTACCAATAGTCTCCCCGTCCAATCCCAGCACACGCTGGTCTCCCTACCAATAGTCTCCCCGTCCAATCCCAGCACACGCTGGTCTCCCCACCAATAGTCTCCCCGTCCAATCCCAGCACACGCTGGTCTCCCTACCAATAGTCTCCCCGTCCAATCCCAGCACACGCTGGTCTCCCCACCAATAGTCTCCCCGCCCAATCCCAGCACACGCTGGTCTCCCCACCAATAGTCTCCCCGCCCAATCCCAGCACACGCTGGTCTCCCCACCAATAGTCTCCCCGTCCAATCCCAGCACACGCTGGTCTCCCCACCAATAGTCTCCCCGTCCAATCCCAGCACACGCTGGTCTCCCCACCAATAGTCTCCCCGTCCAATCCCAGCACACGCTGGTCTCCCCACCAATAGTCTCCCCGCCCAATCCCAGCACACGCTGGTCTCCCCACCAATAGTCTCCCCGTCCAATCCCAGCACACGCTGGTTTCCCCACCAATAGTCTCCCCGCCCAATCCCAGCACACGCTGGTCTCCCCACCAATAGTCTCCCCGTCCAATCCCAGCACACGCTGGTCTCCCCACCAATAGTCTCCCCGTCCAATCCCAGCACACGCTGGTCTCCCCACCAATAGTCTCCCCGCCCAATCCCAGCACACGCTGGTCTCCCCACCAATAGTCTCCCCGTCCAATCCCAGCACACGCTGGTTTCCCCACCAATAGTCTCCCCGCCCAATCCCAGCACACGCTGGTCTCCCCACCAATAGTCTCCCCGTCCAATCCCAGCACACGCTGGTTTCCCCACCAATAGTCTCCCCGCCCAATCCCAGCACACGCTGGTCTTCCTACCAATAGTCTCCCCGTCCAATCCCAGCACACGCTGGTTTCCCCACCAATAGTCTCCCCGCCCAATCCCAGCACACACTGGTCTCCCCACCAATATGAGATATTGATGACCTGATTCTCTCTGATTGGTAAATAAAGTATGATAAGTTCAATCAGAGAGAGGAGGTCTAAAAGGAAGCAGCTTCTGGATAGATAAATAGATAAATAGATAGATAGATAGATAGATAGATAGATAGATAGATAGATAGATAGATAGATAGAAAGATACATTAAAATCATTGATAGTAGTTAGATAAATAAGGAATTTTAAAGGAGATAGATAAATAGATAGATCGATACATTTAAAGGAGATAGATACCGTATTTATCGGCGTATACGGCGCACTTTTTTGCCCTGAAAATCAGGGCAAAATCGTGGGTGCACGGTATACGCCGATACCCACTTTCCCGACACTCGTGTATTGTCGGCAATGCTCGGCTACCCGCGCTGACGTCCTGTACGTCCAGGACGTGAGCGCGGAAGTTGCCGAGACTGCCCGACTATACCCGAGTGTACTGCGCTCGGTATAGGTCGGCGCAGTGTTCAAAACTCGGCGCGGGAAACGAGTGAGGACGCCGCAGAAGGACACCGGACACGCCGAAGAGGACACCCGAAGCCACAGAAGGACGCTGGACCCGACGAGGCTGCCGATGGACGCCGCGCAAGACACCAAAACTGTAAGTACAAAAAAACTTTTTTTCCACAGGATTCAGGGTCACTTTAGGGGTGCGTGGTATACGCGGGAGCGCGTTATACCGCGATAAATACGGTAGATAGAAAGGATATAGATAGATAGATAGATAGATAGATGATACAGAGATAGATAGATAGATAGATAGATAGATAGATAGATAGATAGATAGAGAGATAGAGAGATAGATAGATAGATAGATAGATAGATAGATAGATAGATAGATAGATAGATAGATAGATAGATAGATAGATATAGACAGATAATAAATAGATAGATAGATAGATAGATAGATAGATAGATAGATAGATAGATAGATAGATAGATAGATAGATAGATAGATAGATAGATAGATATAGACAGATAATAAATAGATAGATAGATAGATAGATAGATAGATAGATAGATAGATAGATAGATAGATAGATAGATAGATAGATAGATAGATAGACAGGCATATAGATAAGGAGATGATAGATAACAGTTAAATATAATAAAACCATAGATAGTAGATAGAAAAATAAGGCATTGAAAAGTAAAATAAAATGATAGATAGATAGATAGATAGATAGATAGATAGATAGATAGATAGATAGATAGATAGATAGATAGATGAATAGAGAGATCTTTTAATGTCACAGAAGTTTCTGCGGATTTCCGCCATGTCTCCTCCTCTGCCGCTCATTTCTGACACATCGGAGTTACACAACAAAGTCAATGAAACTCGGCATCCCCTGATCTCCTTCCACCATGACTGGGCTGTGCTTCTCCTTTTCAGCCACTAGATGGCGCTGCTCATGAATAATAATACACATCATCACCACCAGGAGAAGTCATTCCAGCAGAGCTGCTGAGGAGGATGCCAGAGTTTACACAACGCTGCCCTCTGCAGGGACGGCCGTGAGCTGCAGCCACAGCTAATTATTACCTTTCTCAGGTGTGCCAGTTCCACCTCATTATCACATTCAGGAAATCTCTACGCAAAGGATTTTATAATACAATCCATGCGCAGATATTGTCATCCCTTGTTGTGGAATTACAAATTATATTTTTAGCGTAATCCCAAGTCCTTCTTTACCCACCTCAATACCGGGGGGCACTTTCACCCCCTTCCTGCCCAGGCCATTTTTCAGCTTTCAGCGCTGTCACAATTTGAATGACAATTGCGCGGTCGTGAAACGCTGTACCCAAATGAAGTTTTTATCGTTTTTTTCCCCACAAATAGAGCTTTCTTTTGGTGGTATTTGATCACCTCTTTTTTTTGCGCTATAAACAAAAGAAGAGCGAAAATTTAGAAAAAAAGCAATATTTTTTACTGTCTGCTAAAATAAATATCCCCAAAAATATATAAAAAAACGATTTTTTTTTCCTCAGTTTTGGCCGATACGTATTCTTCTACATATTTTTGGTAACAAAAAAAATCACAATAAGCATTTATTTCTTGGTTTGCGCAAAAGTTATAGCGTCTACAAAATAGGGGATCGATTTATATCATTTTTTTTTACTAGTAATGGAGGCGATCTGCAATTTTTTATCATGATTGCGACATCGCGGCGGACACATCGGACACTTTTGACACTATTTTGGGACCATTCACATTTATACAGCGATTAGAGCTTTAAAACTGCACTGATTACTGTGTAAATGTGACTGGCAGGGAAGGGGTTAACCACTAGGGGGTGATCAAGGGGTTAAATATGTTCCCTAGGGAGTGATACTAACTGTAGGGGGAGGGAGCTTTCAAGGGGAGGAGACCAATCGGTGTTCCTCTGTACTGGAAACACACATCGTTCTCCTCACCTCTGGCAGGACGTGGATCTGTGTGTTTACACTAGGGTGCGATCAAGGGGTTAATTGTGTTACCTAGGGAGTGATTCTAACTGTAGGGGGAGGGGACTCACAAGGGGAGGGGACAGATCGGTGTTCCTCTGTACTGGGAACACACATCGTTCTCCTCACCTCTGGCAGGACGTGGATCTGTGTGTTTACACTAGAGGGGCGATCAAGGGGTTAATTGTGTACCCTAGGGAGTGATTCCAACTGTAGGGGGAGGGGACTGACTGGGGGAGGTGACCGATCTAGGTACAAGGGACACACCATCGGTCTCCTCTCACCTGACACACACAGATCCATGGTCCTGCTTAGTTACTGGACATCGCGGACGCCGGGCATGCGCATCGGGTCCCCAGTGACGCGGTGGCGGCGCGTGCGCTGCCCCTAGTGGCTCATATGACGTCCGCCCAGATAGAGAGTGTAACGGAATGACCCGTGACACCCAAAGACTTTGTGAGGATGGGGGATACTCCTGTGTCAGCGTCACTGGTAACTCTTGGGTCTGAGTCCACTCTGTGCCCTTTGGGCATGGGTGGCAAGTGAATTATAATTCATGTATTACATGAGATGGGACATCACTGATAGTTCGTATTGCAGGATTTTGAGACACTGCAAGATGTTGGTTAATTGTGACCCCAACCAGTCAATAGTGACTCATCTCTCTGTGAAGACTGTTAATATGTTAAATAAGGATGGCTTTTGAAAGGCCTTTAATTGTGTGATAACACTGTCTAAAACCTATTGATGCTCAGAGGTGTGAATAGGTGTCAAGCTGCATGCGGAGACAAAACGTCTGCCTAGGGAATTCAGTGTGTGAAGGTGTTTTGTTGTTATGCTGTTAATTAAGGAATGTTTAGTAATTAGCCTTAGTGTGTGATTAGGGGGGGTGGAGATCTCATTGTTGCTTTAATGCCTTGTACTGTATAAAAAGCTGAGAAGAAACCATTAAAGTATCATTACATTTGGAACAAGCACAGAGCGGTGTCTCGTCTTGATTCTGGGCAAATGAAATGGGATCGGGTCCTGTCGGTTGGAGTGTCGATAAGCTGTCTTGGATGTGATGGAAGGTCGTAAACGGTGGTGACCGTTACAGAGAGGCTTTTCGTCCCGCCGCCATACGAAAGTTAAAGTTATTATCAACTTGTGTCAAACTTCCGGACAGCCAACTGCCAATCTCGGGCAAAGTAAACACTTAGCGCGTTTCCAGGGAAAGAAGATAATTAGCCGAGGTGTTTACCAAACAACCCCCGTCCATTCCCTTCCGAATAAAGCCAATGTTCTGATTGCGGCGTAAACAAGACATGGAGATAGGAAGGCAAGGACGGCGGAAGGTGACAAAGGCCCAGAATCCGATATTTAACCCCCCCCCCCTCCCCATAAAATAGTCTTTTTTCTTTCTTCCTCAGCAGGAATTCCTGGAGCGAAGGGATTATGGAGAAGAGGAAAATTTTACAGCAAAATTATCAACTCTGCATTCACCAAAATGTTGTTGTATTTGTTCCACAATTTTGCTCTTTGCCACTGCGAGTTAACCACTTAAGGACCAGCCCCTGTATATATACGTCGGCAGAATGGCACGGACAGGCATATAAACTTGCCTGTACATCCCCTTTAAATGGCTGTCCATCTCGCGACCCTGCCGCCATCCCCGTGAGTCGGACCGCGGGTCCCGCGGACTCGATCGCTGCGATCGTCTCACCGAGGTATAGAGCGGGGGGGATGCTTGTGTAAACAAGCATCCCCCCCCGCTCTGACTAGTGACAATGACACTGATCTTGGCTCCGTGTACTCGGACCGGAGATCAGTGTCATGTGACACAGAGCCCATCCCCCCTACAGTAAGAAACACTATGCAGGGAACACTAAAACCCTACGGCGTCACCTAGTGGCTAACCCCTTCACTGCCAGTGTCATTTTCTCAGTAACCAGCGCATTTTTATAGCACTGCTCGCTGTATAAATGAGAAATGGTCCCAAAAATGTGTCAAAATTGTCCGATGTGTCCGCCATAATGTCGCAGTCATGAAAAAAAAATCGCTGCCCGCCGCCATTACTAGTAAAAAAAAAAAATATTAATAAAAATTACATAACACTATCCCTTATTTTGTAGACGCTATAACTTTTGCGCAAACCAACCGATAAACGCTTATTGCGATTTTTTTTTTTTTTACCAAAAATATGTAGAAGAATACGTATCGGCCTAAATCGAGAAAAATTTTTTTTTTATATATTTTTGGGGGATATTTATTATAGCAAAAAGTAAAAAATATTGAATTTTTTTGAAAATTGACGCTCTATTTTTGTTTATAGCGCAAAAAATAAAAACCGCAGAGGTTTGGGTTTGTGGGGAAAAAAGGATGTAAATTTTGTCTCTGCTGTGTCTGATCAGCATGGTCGGGATTCGTAGCGCACGCCTGTAGATAGCCTCCATTCCACCTACAATAATGGTATAATCTGAATATGCGTTATTCTATGGAATAGCGCAAAATAAGGATTCATATCAGCGGTAATATGAGAGCTTGTGGGCGTTTTTGGAGTCGGGGAGGGCGTCCATGTTTAAAAAGCAATACGGTTTTGTTTGCTACAAGGCATACATGTGTTCCCTGTCCAGACACGCCCATAAGACTTTAGCCAGCATTGTATTCATTGTATAGGACATCCTGTTAGAGGGATATCCTTATATGGTGCTTGCTGTGTGGAGGGGACATCCTGTGATGACCACTCCCATGGGGGAGGTGATTAGCTGCTATAGCGAGCACTTCCTGTTTATGAGAATAAAAGGAGCCGTGAGGAGCTGGGCAGGGCAATAATGGCTGTGATGGCAAACTGAGAACAAGATGGTGGTGTTTTGTTATTGAATGAATGGCAGACCAAATGCATGGTGAGTGAACCTTTTAGCTTAAAGATGGATTATTTCACTAAGACGAAATGTGTTACTATTAGAGACACGATATCTGTCTGTGTTCTCCGCATACAGCCTGATTTCGCTAACAGGAGACCCCTACTGCAGCACCCAAGGGCACAATACAGAAGGAGAGGGACGTGGGGGGGCGCACATCCCCCAACACAGGGGGAATCATGGCCAGAGCTAAATCCTAATAGACCCCCACATGGCTCCCACATCAGTCAACTGCAATATTGACAAAGAAGGCCACCAGGTACTCCCACTAATCCACCCTCCTAAGCCAATGCCAGCTGGTCCTCACATACCCAATCCGCCCAGACCTTATCGAACTTCCCAGGGCAGTTACAACCCAGATAAGTGAGTTTATACAAAGGAAAGGGCCGCATTAATTAAAGCTTTCCATCGTTGCACTGAGGGGGGAGAGGACTCCTTCCACCGTAGCAAAATCGCCTTTCTGCCGTAAAAGGCTGCATAAAAAACAAATAATTTCTTAGAGCGAGTACCGTCTAGTGCAGGGATCCTCAAACTACGGCCCTCCAGCTGTTGTAGAACTACACATCCCATGGGCATTGTAACACACTGACATTCACAGACATGACTAGGAATGATGGGAATTGTAGTTCCTGAACACCTGGAGGGCCATAGTTTGAAGACCCCTGGTCTAGTGTATCAACTATACCAAGAAGCAATAGCAAGGGGTCACAGAGCAGGCTGAGATTACTGACAGAGCTAATGACTGTTACCATCCCCTTCCAAAAAGATTGTATCACAGGGCAAGACCAGACAACATGAAAAAAAGATCCCTCCTCCGAACCACACCTGGGACAAATGGGGCTTTGTTGCGGATATATTCTAGCTAGGCGCTGGGGGGAGTAGTATGCCCTATGTCAAAATTTGACCTGAGTAAACCTATCCCTGGCAGAAACCACCAGAGAGAGGTACTGCTGAATACCCTCCTCCCAATCGTCATCAGCCGGTGTCGGGATATCCGCCTGCCAGATCGAGAACAGTTGTGAGACCTTAGAGGTGTCCAAACCTGCCAAAAGGGAGTACAGGGCAGATAAGGGCTTAGTCTCGTCCGCCGTGCCCAGCAAGCGTTGAACCCTCGTAGTCTCCAACACCAATGGTCCAGGAAACTGGGACCTAAAAGCGTTCGGCAGTCCCTTCCGTTTCTTCAACTCATCAAAGGTGAGCAGTCCATCCGACCAAGTTATGTCCGCAAGCGTCTTAACCTCAAATCGGGCCCACAGCACAGGATCAGGGATAGAGTAGAAGTGCGCTAGCCGCGGGTTCCCCCATAACGGAGTATGAGGAGACCAGCTATTGGGTTTCTGGACCCTGGTCCGGACAACCTCCCAGACCCTCAGGGTAGTCCTCATCGAGGGTGTGACGTTGGGGTTAGATCTTGTTCCTCGGTGCATGAGATAACACAGCTCAGAATAGGATCCAAGCAGCGCAGCCTCCAGAGTGGACGCTGGGTTAGCCGGCTCCTCCGATAACCACCACCTGAGTGTAACAAGGACCGCAGCCCAGTAATATTTCTGGAAACAGGGCAAGGCCAATCCGCCCAGAGTGATAGGCAGTTGCAGGGTGGATTTGGCAATCCTAGGGGTGCCACCATTCCAGACAAAAGAGGTAAGTAAACTATCCAGTTTCCTAAAAAACGCATTTGGGATAGGCACGGGGGCCTGTCTAAAAATGTACAATAAGTGCAGACTTTAGCTATGCAATCTGTTGATCAGTTTCTTGATTACATTCTATCAGACCTACTTGCGGAACAGATTGCACAGCTAAGGAACGCACCACCCAGCATGCATGGGGGGGGGACAGGTGCCCTTCTCTTCATAGAAGAGAGACCCATGGTTGGGTGGAGGTTTTGCGATTTGCGGTAAAATCTCTGAGCGCTCGTGACTACACCCGGGACTGGAGGATAAATGGAAACGTTTGATTTTTGTTGTCTTTACAGCAAAACATTTCTAAACATTTTTAACATTTCACTTATGGAAAGCTTCTCGTATGGTTATTGTCATTTCAGGGACGACGGAGTCACGCGGGTCGATCGGCACACAATGGGCTGTTCCTGCGCGATGATGGCCAAGGACTTGCGTGGGAGACGTGGCTCAGCGTGGGAGGGAGCATGCATTAAGGACCGAACGATTGGAATGACGGCAGCCGGTGCTCAGTGTCCTTGTCTCACACCATCCAACACCATCCATCTACAGCAACACCCTTTCATTGCCTCCCTGAGCCATACAATCCTTCTACAACCCACTCCTTGTTCATTTGGCCGGCTGAAAGTGGAAATAAATCTTACAATGGGTGGACCCGTGGGAGGAGGCAGCGAGGTTTAGGGTCGGTGTCACCAGAGATCCAAAGAGCTGTCAGGAGGCGGGGCAGTGGCACAATGTCTGCAGATTTATGAAAAGTGTTTGCATGGTAAGTGGAGAGCCCAGAATCCTGCAGACACCGTGCCACTGCTCCGCCTCCTGCCAGCCCTGAGGATCACTACCCAATAGGAAGGAGCAGATGAATCCAGAGAAATCCATTCGATGATGGTCAGGGTTAGCATTCAAGTTTCAGGGTTAGGGTTGCTATTAGGGTAATGGTCAGGGTTAGCATTCATGTCTTAGGCCCCGTACACACGATAGAATCTATCCGCAGATAAATCCCAGCAAATGGGTTTCTGCGGATCTGTTTCCGCGGAGAAATCTCCTTTGGGATGGATTCCAGCAGATCGAATATTTGTTGTGCTGCACAACATATCCATCTGCTGGAATCCATTCCAACGGATGGATCCGCTCGTCTGTACAGACTTACCGGATCCATTCGTCCAAAGGGATTCCCCGCACGCGTCGTAATGATTTGACGCATGCGTGGAATTCCTTATATGACAGCGTCGCGCCCGTCGCCGCGTCATAATCGCGGCGACGGCGCGACACGTCATCGGCAGAGGATTTCCGCGGGGATTTCAATGCGATGGTGTGTACACTCCATCGCATAGAAATCTGCGGAAATCTTTGAGAGGATTTATCCGTGGAAACGGTCCGCTGGACCGTATCTGCGGATAAATCCTCTCGTGTGTATGGGGCCTTAGGGTTAGGGGAAAATTAGGGTAATAGGTTTGGGGTTACTGTTGGGGTAGTGGTTAGGGTTAGCAATAGTACCTCGGAGTTAAGGTTACCATTAGGGTAATGGTTAGGGTTAGCATTAGAACCTTAGGTTTGGGGGTTACTGTTGGGGTAATGGTTAGGGTTAGCAATAGTACCTTGGGGATAAAAGTTACCATTAGGGTAATGGTTAGGGTTACCGTTGGGGTAATGGTTAGGATTAGCAATAGTCCCTTGAGGTCAAGATTACCATCAGGGTAATAGTTAGGGTTAGCATTAGAACCTTAGGGTTACAGATACCATTAGGGTAATGGTTAGGGTTAGCATTAGAACCTTAGCTTTGGAGTTACTGTCGGGGTAGTGGTTTGGGTTAGCAATAGAACCTTGGGGTTAAGGGTATTATTAGGGTAATGGTTAGGGTTAGCAATAAAACTCTATGGGCCAGATTCTCAAAGGCGTTACGACGGCGCAACACCATTAGCGCCGTCGTAACACCTCATCTGGCCCCGGGTATCTATGCAACTGATTCTCAGAATCAGTTGCGCATAGGTACCCATTAGATCTGACAAGCGTAAGGCTGTTACGCTGTCAGATCTTAAAAGTAATTTCTTTTCCCGCCGCTAGGTGTCGCATCGTCGCTTTTCCCCGTCGTCTATGCAAATTAGGTAAGTACGGCGATTCCCGAACATACGCGAGGTCGACGCAGCGAATTAACGTCGTTTGCGTAGCGTACCCGACGCGTAAGGTTGCCCCTGCTAATTAGCAGGCGCAACAAATGTTAACGATGGCCGTCGTTCCCGCGTCGAATTCAATAAAAATTACGTCGTTTGCGTAAGACGTCCGTGAATGGCGCTGGACGCCATTTACGTATACATCTAGGCAAATGACGTCGGGGCGACGTCATTTAGCGCAATGCACGTCGGGTAATTTACCCGACGGAGCATGCGCAGTACGCTCGGCGCGGGAGCGCGCCTAATTTAAATGGTGCCCTCCCCATTTGAATTGGGCGGGCTTGCGACGAGCAATCTAACGCTACACCGCCGCAAGTTTACAGGTAAGTGTTCTGAGAATCAGGATGTAAACCTGTAGACCTGCGGCGGTGTAACGTAGATCTCATATATTACGCTGCCCAGGAGCAGCGCGAATGTATGAGAATCTGGGCCTATGATTACCATTAAGGTAATGGTTGGGGTTAGCATTAGTACCTTAGGGTTACGATAAGAGTAATCATTAGGGTTACCATTTGGTTAAATTGTTAGAATTAGCAATAGTGCCTTGAGGTTAAGGTTACCATCAGGGTAATGGCTAGGGTTGGCATTAGAACTGTAGGTTTGGGGTTACTGTTGGGGTAGTGGTTAGGGTTAGCAATAGTACCTTGGGGTTAAGGTTATTATTAGGGTAATGGCTAAAATTAGCTTTAAAACCATATGGTTACCATTAAAGTAATGGTTAGGGTTACCATTAGTACCTTGGGGTTAGGGTTACAATTAGAGTAATGGTTAAGGTTACCATTGGGTTAAATTGTTAGGATTAGTAATAGTACCTTCGAGTTAGGGTTACCATCAGGTTAATGGTTAAGGTTGGCATTAGAACCTTAGTGTTACAGTTAGCATTAGGGTTATGGTTAGCATTAGAACCTTAGGTTAGGTTTGGAGTAGTGGTTTGGGTTAGCAATAGAACCTTAGGGTTAATATTATTATTAGGATAATGGTTAGGGTTAGCTTTAAAACCCTAGGGTTACTATTAAGGTAATGATTAGGGTTAGCATTAGTACCTTAGGATTAGGTTTACCATTAGGGTAATGGTTAGGGCTAGGGTTCATTTTGATCCTTTGTGTTTTACGAGAGGGGCATGTTTTTCTTCTGCCAGCTACCGTTGGGGCCCTTTAAGAAGCATTGGTGCACTTAACAACAGTTCTAGTAATCCAGCATGCAGTATAGGTGCGGTAAAGGTGGGGTATAGGTGTGGTACAGCCAGGTGCAGTATCAATGTCTTGCCTCCAGTAACTCAGTCCCTGCTAGCAGTGTGAACAATGAGCAGTGTCCTTTCACCAGTCCCTTAGGTCCGGTCTCAGGGATGGTGGGAACCCCTCATAATGGGCACAGCTGGTGTACAGACCCGTGAACTCAACACAGGGATGGTGGGAGCCCCTCATAATGGGCACATCAGGTGTACAGACCCGGGAACTCAGCACAGGGATGGTGGGAGCCCCTCATAATGGGCACAGCGGGTGTACAGACCCGGGAACTCAGCACAGGGATGGTGGGAACCCCTCATAATGAGCACAGCAGGTGTACAGACCCGGGAACTCAGCACAGGGATGGTGGGAACCCCTCATAATGGGCACAGCGGGTGTACAGACCCGGGAACTCAGCACAGGGATGGTGGGAACCCCTCATAATGGGCACAGCGGGTGTACAGACCCGGGAACTCAGCACAGGGATGGTGGGAACCCCTCATAATGGGGCACAGCGGGTGTACAGACCCGGGAACTCAGCACAGGGATGGTGGGAACCCCTCATAATGGGGCACAGCGGGTGTACAGACCCGGGAACTCAGGACAGGGATGGTGGGAACCCCTCATAATGGGCACAGCGGGTGTACAGACCCGGGAACTCAGCACAGGGATGGTGGGAAACTGCCATTCCACTCCTTGTCAGTGAAGGGTGTGGTTGCTGGTTCCTTTGCTCCTGTGCTCCAGAGACCAGGGGCTAGAGTGGCTTCTCTGCCCCAGGAGGGATGCTGGATCCTGGGGAAGAGCCGGGCGGGGCCCCCCTGGATAGGCCTGTGGAAGATTCTGGGCCTACCCAAAGGAAAGATGAGTCCCTGTCAGCCTTCAGACAGAAGACTGTCAGTAAGTTGAAGCGGATTGAGAAGGAGGAGGAGAAATTGATGGTTTTGATGGCCGAGTTCAGAAAGAAAAAACAGATCTGTGCTAAAGTATACAGTAAGAAAAGACCGGCTCTGAGGCCTGAGCTGAAGGACCTGGAACAAGCTGTGAGGAAACAGAAGGATTTGCTGTATTCTCTGAAGGAGAAGAGCGGAATATTTAAAAAAATATATAAGAATGAAGAGCGATTTAATTGCATGAGAAGAGGAGCCGCTTCATGCATGGAGGATGGGGAAGCCGGCGAGGAGATGCAGGTGCAGGCACCTCTGACATTCGCTGAGCCCTCTGCCCCCTTCACACCCCAGCAATGTGGCACGTCTCAGGAGGGTGAAGGTCCTGCCATGCTGGATTTCATAACCAAGTTGGAATCCCCTCCAGATGCGGTTTCCCCGGATGGTGATGTCAAGATGGACGCCGTTTCTTGTCCTGTGGAGAGAGCAAGATCCACCATGGAGTCTGCAGCAGCTGAGGGAAGCTCTGATCCCAGCCATAAAATTGCACAGGTGACAACCCAGCAAGCAGGTACAGTGTGTGTGCAGGATGGTGGTGGGAACTTTATTATTGACAATAAGCTTGCTGAGGGTTGTAGTGCTGCAGGCAGTCAGCCCATGGACAATGTACAGCATACACCTGATAAAAACTGCCAGTCTGCAGAAAGGTCCATGGACAATACAGTGACTTTGCCTGGACCAGGCACAGCGGCTGTACCTGCGAATGATGGAGGAGATGCTGGGTGCAGTAGTGCCACAACTCTGCAGAAGTCTGCATTGGACAGGACTGGAGCTGTGTGTACAGAGCGGGGGGAGGGGGTGGGTCCTGCCTCTGCTAATACAATCCCAGCTAAATCAGACGCTTTGCCGGCAGGTGTGACTGTGTCTAAGGACAGGACTGCAAGTACTGGGGGTGGAAGGAAATCCTATGCTGGTGTTGCTGCTGCAGGATCTGGGAAGGGGGAACAAGCAGGGAAGGAGCATGGGAATGGTTTGTCTTCCTCCCTGTTTAAAAGGAGGAATGTTGTGCAGCTGAGGTGGGAAGGCGGTGGAATCCCCCCACATAGGAGGGCGGTGGTGGATAGGATTCTACAGATGGGGTTCACGCCCGCAGATATCTTCGCCCTGATCAGTCCGGCAGGTTCCTATGAGTATGATTTGTCCTTTCTCCGTCCGGAGTCTTTGGACATTTTTTGGGAGAAATATGAACACGTGTGTAGGGGCCTGCCGGACTGGAAGGGGCTCATGCCCAAACTTGTCTCCCGCCAGCCACTCATTAAAGTGGTCACGATTCTGGTCCGTAATGAGTCCATACCACCGGGGGATCTATGTATATGGCTGAGGAGGTATGGAGACGTCCTGGGCCCCCTAAAAAAGATTTTGGATGACCGGGGAATATGGACGGGGGGATGGTCTGCTCAGTTAAAATTAAAGATCGTTGACAATGTCGTCCAGCATCTGCCATCCTCGGCTTTCCTGGGGAGGGACAGGCTGACCATCTTCTATCCGGGCCAGCCAAAGCTCTGCAATAAGTGTGGAGACAAAAGTCACCTTGCATCCTCCTGTCCAGTGATGAAGTGCTCTCTGTGCCAGGGTATAGGACATCTGGCTAAGGATTGTAACATCATAAGGTGCAATCTGTGCAATGCGGTGGGGCATCCTTATAGCCAGTGTCCTGAGGCAATGCACAATAAGCCTGAGCTCATGAGGGAGTTCTTCCGCCTGGACATGGAGGATGCTCGGAGCTCAACAGCTGGAGGGCCTGTGAGTCCATCTGAGTCTGTGCCATTTCCCAATGTGTCCGTGGTGCCCCAGACTGTGCCAATTCCCAATGTGTCAGTATCCCCCCAGTCTGTGCCAATTCCCAATGTGTCAGTGTCTTCCCAGTCTGCAAGTAAGGTGTCAGTTGCAGAGAATGTGTCCAATCCTTCTGTGTCTTCTAAAATTGCAGAGGCAGCAAGAGGTGCTGGTGCATCAGGTGCGGTGCCAGTCCCCCTCCCTCGATGCTGCAGGGTTCCTGTTAAGGATCGTGGGGTGCAGAGGAGTGGGGAGGATGGTGAAGAGGCTGGCCTGGGGGTAGATAAGGGAAGGGAGTATGGGGGGGAGGGGGGTGAAGGGTGTGGGGAGGATGGTGACTCCGGGTTGTCCAAGGATGATATGGAGTGGTTGGAGGATAAAAGGAGGAGAGGCAAAAAGAAGGGGAAAAAAGGAGATACAGTTACCTTAAGTCCTGAGGTTTTGCCTTTGGCGAATAAATTTACGGTACTGTCTGAGGATGACTATGAATGGGACTCGTTCAGTTCTGCATCCTCTATGGATGAAGAGTGCCAGGGTGCAACGAAGCGCGCTGGTTCTCCAGGGAGAGGGAGGAGCCAGGCTGGGAAACAGCCTCAGCCACCTTAATGGCAGTTCCCACTCACTTTATATAAAAGGTGACATGCATGGTGATGCTCTTTAGTCTGGCTCTCCCGTAGGGATTATGTTGTGCGCAATTTGGTTTGCACCGTTTATTATGTTCTTGTGTTTGTTTCTGTTTTGTATAGTCATATTCAATTATTTTGTTTTATTGTATATACGTTGTTGTTTGTAAGATTTTTTCAATAAACAAAATTAACCCCTCATAATGGGCACAGCGGGTGTAGAGACCCGGGAACTCAGCACAGGGATGGTGAGAACCCCTCATAATGGGCACAGCAAGTGTACAGACCCGGGAACTCAGCACAGGGATGGTGGGAACCCCTCATAATGGGCACAGCGGGTGTACAGACCCGGGAACTCAGCACAGGGATGGTGGGAACCCCTCATAATGGGCACAGCGGGTGTACAGACCCGGGAACTCAGCACAGGGATGGTGAGAACCCCTCATAATGGGCACAGCAAGTGTACAGACCCGGGAACTCAGCACAGGGATGGTGGGAACCCCTCATAATGGGGCACAGCGGGTGTACAGACTCGGGAACTCCGCACAGGGATGGTGAGAACCCCTCATAATGGGCACAGCAAGTGTACAGACCCGGGAACTCAGCACAGGGATGGTGGGAACCCCTCATAATGGGCACAGCGGGTGTACAGACCCGGGAACTCAGCACAGGGATGGTGGGAACCCCTCATAATGGGGCACAGCGGGTGTACAGACCCGGGAACTCAGCACAGGGATGGTGGGAACCCCTCATAATGGGGCACAGCGGGTGTACAGACTCGGGAACTCCGCACAGGGATGGTGAGAACCCCTCATAATGGGCACAGCAAGTGTACAGACCCGGGAACTCAGCACAGGGATGGTGGGAACCCCTCATAATGGGCACAGCGGGTGTACAGACTCGGGAACTCCGCACAGGGATGGTGAGAACCCCTCATCACTTGAAGATAACTGTATACGTCTATTTTCTTAAATTTCCTTAAAAAATTGCTGTAAACGACTGGTAATCCCCACAGACACCAATGATTGTGGGATTATTAACCCCCACTGACAACAATGACTGGGGAATTATTGTCTGGGTGTCACAGGGACAGGAATTGAAAAACTCTCTCCAGTGGAGCCACAGACAACAATGAAAACCTCAGAGATCTACAAGATATTTTATCTCTAGCTCCCCCTATGGAATGAGACTTTAAATATAAATTTATTAAACGCCCTGATTTAAGCGCGGTTGCATTGTTTGCTGGAGCTCACTGATTGGATTAGCTGGTTGCCTGAAATGGGGGGTGTAGGGGGGGGGGGGACACACGGACAGAGCCGAGGACCAGCTGCACTTTTTTTTCGGATGGCGCCGTCCCTTTTTTTTATACAGTCACATGAAGCAGGTTATAAAACATGTGCTCTGAGATTTTTCCGGCGCTAAACTGGGGTCTCAGTTTGTTCATCCGCCGTCTCCCCTCCAATCGTATTCCCGTATCGCCGTTCTATTCCAAGCAGATTAATATTTGAAGTGGGAAAACCTGTTGCCGTATTGTGCGCCCTTTTCTGGGGGCGGCGGAGTCCGGAGATTTGCCAACACGCAGGATGATCTGAGAACACACATGGTACATGGAGATGAATATAATCCACCCGGCACATTAATCTCATCTCTGATCTCAACTCTTCTATAGAGATTTTGCGGGATGTAAATCACATCTGTGCGCGGACCGCCGCCGAGGGGGGGGGGACTTTCTGCGGATTGTGTGTATGGCGGGAGATGTGCAGTATATGTGATCTGCTTATGTGTTCCTTCATCTATAGATGTAGAGAGGAGAAGGGAGGGAGTAGAGAGGAGAAGGGAAAGGTTAGAGAGAAGAAGGGAACGGTTAGAGAGGAGAAGGGAAAGAGTAGAGAGAAGGGAGAAAGTAGAGAGGAGAAGGGAGGGAGTAGAGAGGAGAAGGGAGGGAGTGGAGAGGAGAAGAGAGGGAGCAGAGAGGTGAAGGGAGGGAGCGGAGAGGAGAAGGGAAAGGTTAGGGAGGAGAAGGAAAATAGTAGAGAGAAGGGAGAAAGTAGAGAGGATAAGGGAGGGAGTAGAGAGGAGAAGGGAGGGGTAGAGAGGAGAAGGGAGTGAGAGGAGAAGGGATGGGGTAGAGAGGAGAAGGGAGTGAGAGGAGAAGGGATGGGGTAGAGAGGAGAAGGGAGGGGGTAGAGAGGAGAAGGGAGTGAGAGGAGAAGGGATGGGGTAGAGAGGAGAAGGGAGTGAGAGGAGAAGGGATGGGGTAGAGAGGAGAAGGGAGTGAGAGGAGAAGGGATGGGGTAGAGAGGAGAAGGGAGGGAGTAGAGAGGAGAAGGGAGGGAGTAGAGAGGAGAAGGGAGGGATTAAAGAGGAGAAGGCATAACGTAGAGAGGAGAGGAGAAGGGAAAGGTTAGAGAGGAGAAGGGAGAAACTAGAGAGGAGAAGGGAGTGAGTAGAGAGAAGGGAGAAAGTAGAGAGGAGAAGGGAGGGAGTAGAGAGGAGTAGAGAGGAGAAGGGAGGGAGTGGAGAGGAGAAGAGAGGGAGCAGAGAGGTGAAGGGAGGGAGCGGAGAGGAGAAGGGAAAGGTTAGGGAGGAGAAGGAAAATAGTAGAGAGAAGGGAGAAAGTAGAGAGGATAAGGGAGGGAGTAGAGAGGAGAAGGGAGGGGTAGAGAGGAGAAGGGAGTGAGAGGAGAAGGGATGGGGTAGAGAGGAGAAGGGAGTGAGAGGAGAAGGGATGGGGTAGAGAGGAGAAGGGAGGGGGTAGAGAGGAGAAGGGAGTGAGAGGAGAAGGGATGGGGTAGAGAAGAGAAGGGAGTGAGAGGAGAAGGGATGGGGTAGAGAGGAGAAGGGAGTGAGAGGAGAAGGGATGGGGTAGAGAGGAGAAGGGAGGGAGTAGAGAGGAGAAGGGAGGGAGTAGAGAGGAGAAGGGAGGGATTAAAGAGGAGAAGGCATAACGTAGAGAGGAGAGGAGAAGGGAAAGGTTAGAGAGGAGAAGGGAGAAACTAGAGAGGAGAAGGGAGTGAGTAGAGAGAAGGGAGAAAGTAGAGAGGAGAAGGGAGGGGGTAGAGAGGAGAAGGGAAAAAGTAGAGAGGGGAAGGGAAAAAGTAGAGAGGAGAAGGGAGGGGGTAGAGAGGAGAAGGGAGAAAGTAGAGAGGAGAAGGGAGAAAGTAGAGAGGAGAAGGGAAAAAGTAGAGAGAAGGGAAAAAGTAGTGAGGATAAGGGAGGGGGTAGAGAGGATAATGGAGGGGGTAGAGAGGAGAAGGGAGAAAGTAGAGAGGAGAAGGGAGAAAGTAGAGAGGAGAAGGGAGAAAGTAGAGAGGAGAAGGGAGAAAGTAGAGAGGAGAAGGGAGGGAGTAGAGAGGAGAAGGGGAATGAGATAGAGAAGGGGAATGAGATAAAGAGGGGAATAAGATAGAGAGGAGGAATATGATAGATGGGACACGAGGGAGGGAGTAGAGAGGAAAAGAGAGACGGAGTGAATAAGTGAAAGGGAATAAAAGAGAGGGAGGGGAAAGAAACTGGAGGAAGAGAGACAAGAGATGAGAGTGGAAGAAGAGGAGGAAGAAGAGTAGAGATAGAGAGAAGTAGAGGAAGGGATGGGAAATGAGGGAGAGAGAGAGAGAGAGAGAGAGAGAGAGTAGAGAGGAAAGGAGAGAGGGATTGAATGAGAGAAAGGGAAGAAAAGAGAGGGAGGGAAGAGAAGCTGGAGGAAGAGATACAAGAGATGAGAGTGGAAGAGTAGAGATAGAGAGAAGTAATGGAAGGGATAGGACACAAGGTGGGAAGAGAGTAGAGAGGAAAGGAGAGAGGGAGTGAAAGGAAGAAAGGGAAGAAAAGAGAGAGAGGAGGAGAAAAACTGGAGGAAGAGGAGGAAGAAGAAAAGGAGGAAGAAGAAGAGAAGAGACAGAGAGAAGAAGTAGAGGAAGGGATTGGACACGAGGGAGGGAGGGAGGGAGGAAGGGAGTAGAGAGGGAAGAAGAGACTTTCTATGGCACAGAAATAGTTAAGAGCGGCATTAGGTGAAGCACGGAAGTTCTGCCATCCAGCGACGGTCAGCCCATTACTGGAAACTATGGGGGGCTGCCGGGATGACGCTGGAGGGCGAAGCACAATGGCTTTTGGTTGCTGTGGAAACACCATAATTCCATAGCAGCACCTGTGGGGTGGGAAGATTATTGTGGAGAGTGCGGTACTAATTGCTGTTCTATGTAGAGAAGCCGGCGATTCCAGAGGCATTAGCGGCGAAACGTTCGCTTGGAATTGTCGCCCTCCTCGCACACGCAGAACCCGCCACTTACCCTCCTGTAAGAGTATTTAACTCTTGTTAACCAGAAGACTCCAGCCACAGTCTCTACCGAGCAGCTGCTGAGTCTTCCTCTATCTGCGATCGCCACGCGCCGGCGGCTGAATATGTACATCCGATTGTTAGTAGGGATGAGCCGAGCGTACCTGGGTGAAGTTTTCAGGGGGGGGGGGATTGGTCCTAAATGGTAATGGGAACCCCAATGAAGTCAATGGAAGATATCTTTAAAGTAAATTCTGAGCATTTTTAAGGCTTATAAGCAAGGGATTGCCAAACAAATATCATGGGGGGGGGGGGGGGGGTGCCCTGGGGAATATGTACTGATAAAAAATAAAAAAATAAAAATGAAATTACGTTTGGCAGGGAGAAGGGATTTTAATAATGATTGAAGGCCAACACTGAAAATGCAAGATTCATTTACAGAACATGCCTGGGGGAGGGGGAGGGGGGGTGCCCTGACCTTGCCTGTGAAGTGTCACTTCTGTACCCACTACAAGAAAACCGACATTTACAAAGGAAGACCATGTTGTGTAAATTGCCAGTAAATGACATTTCCCTGCCAGCTTGATTTTCTTTGCAAACAGATCTAATATGTATTTTTGGGGAACCTCTAGGGGGCCTTGTGCCATTTAATAAAAACTCCAGAAAGGAAATATAAATAACTGCCATTTTTTCCCCCGTTCTGTCACTCATTATGTAGGAAATTCTACAGCAAGATTGACAGAGAGAGAGAGAAAAAAAAAACATGGATTGATGAGGACAAGGGCCTCTTCCCCACAACCCTGGCCTGGTGATAGTGGGGGTCTGCAGGTGGGGGGCTTTAATAATAAAAGAACCCTCAGATACTCCCCCCCCTCCCCTACTCATTCCACCTATCCACTGCCCTCTCTGTACCATTCCACCTATCTACTGCCCCCTCTGTCCCATTCCACCTATCCACTGCCCTCTCTGTCCCATTCCACCTATCCACTGCCCTTTCTGTCCCATTGCACCTATCCACTGCCCCCTCTGTCCCATTCCACCTATCCACTGCACTCTCTGTCCCATTCCACCTATCCACTGCACTCTCCGTCCAATTCCACCTATCCACTGCCCCCTCTGTCCCATTCCACCTATCCACTGCCCTCTCTGTCCCATTCCACCTATCCACTGCCCTCTCTGTCCCATTCCACCTATCCACTGCCCCCTCTGTCCCATTCCACCTATCCACTGTCCTGTCCGTCCCATTCCACCAATCCACTGCCCCATCTGTCCCATTCCACCTATCCACTGCCCCCTCTGTCCCATTCCACCTATCCACTGTCCTGTCCGTCCCATTCCACCAATCCACTGCCCCCTCTGTCCCATTCCACCTATTCACTGCCCTCTCTGTCCCATTCCACCTATCCACTGCCCTCTCTGTCCCATTCCACCTATCCACTGCCCTCTCTGTCCCATTCCACCTATCCACTGCCCCCTCTGTCCCATTCCACCAATCCACTGTTCTCTCTGTCCCATTCCATCTATTCACTGCCCCCTCTGTCCCATTCCATCTATTCACTGCCCTCTCTGTCCCATTCCACCTATCCACTGCCCTCTCTGTCCCATTCCACCTATCCACTGCACTCTCTGTCCCATTCCACCTATCCACTGCACTCTCTGTCCCATTCCACCTATCCACTGCACTCTCCATCCAATTCCACCTATCCACTGCCCCCTCTGTCCCATTCCACCTATCCACTGCCCTCTCTGTCCCATTCCACCTATCCACTGCCCTCTCTGTCCCATTCCACCTATCCACTGCACTCTCTGTCCCATTCCACCTATCCACTGCCCTCTCTGTCCCATTCCACCTATCCACTGCCCTCTCTGTCCCATTCCACCTATCCACTGCCCTCTCTGTCCCATTCCACCTATCCACTGCCCTCTCTGTTCCATTCCACCTATCCACTGCCCCCTCTGTTCCATTCCACCTATCCACTGCCCTCTCTGTCCCATTCCACCTATCCACTGCCCTCTCTGTCCCATTCCACCTATCCACTGCCCCCTCTGTCCCATTCCACCTATCCACTGCCCCCTCTGTCCCATTCCACCTATCCACTGCCCCCTCTGTCCCATTCCACCTATCCACTGCCCTCTCTGTCCCATTCCACCTATCCACTGCCCTCTCTGTCCCATTCAACCTATCCACTGCCCTCTCTGTCCTATTACACCTATGCACTGCCCCCTTTGTCTCATTACACCTATGCACTGCCCCCTCTGTCCCATTCCACCTATGCACTGCCCCCTCTGCCCCATTCCACCTATGCACTGCCCCCTCTGTCCCATTCCACCTATGCACTGCCCCCTCTGCCCCATTCCACCTATGCACTGCCCCCTCTGTCCCATTCCACCTATGCACTGCCCCCTCTGTCCCATTCCACCTATGCATTGCCCCCTCCCACCTATCCACTGCACTCTCTGTGCCATTCCACCAATCCCCCACCCTCTCTGTCCCACTCCACCTACCATCATGCCCTTTTCTGTCCCACTCCACCTCCTCCCTGTTCTCTCTATCCCACTCCACCTATCCTCTTCTCCTCTCTGTCCCACCACACCCCTCTCTGTCATGCATGCATTGACTTCTTTGCCAACAAAACAATGCTTCTGCCTTGACGCATACACTGTGTGAATGGACAAGGGCTCTTAGGCCCCATACACACGAGAGGATTTATCCGCAGATACGGTCCAGCGGACCGTTTCCACGGATAAATCCTCTCAAAGATATCCGCTGATTTCGATGGGATGGAGTGTACACACCATCCCATTGAAATCCGCGCGGAAATCCTCTGCCGATGACGTGTCGCGCCGTCGCCGCGATTATGACGCGGCGACGGGCGCGACGCTGTCATATAAGGAATTCCACGCATGCGTCAAATCATTACGACGCGTGCGGGGAATCCCTTTGGACGAATGGATCCGGTAAGTCTGTACAGACGAGCGGATCCATCCGTTGGAATGGATTCCAGCAGATGGATATGTTGTGCAGCACAACAAATATTCGATCTGCTGGAATCCATCCCAGAGGAGATTTCTCCGCGGAAACAGATCCGCTGGCGTGTACACACCATAGGATCTATCCGCAGAAATCCATTTGCTGGGATTTATCTGCGGATAGATTCTATCGTGTGTACGGGGCCTTAGGAGATGTAGTTCTGGGGGTGGGGAGGGCGTGTCTACGTTGGGAGGAACTGAGCTCCCGGCAGCTCTTCCTGCAGGAATTTTACAAGCCTGGTGAGGAATGTGTCACATAGAGTAATAAAAGCTTTTTCTTGCTTCAGTAAAAAGGAAAAAAAAAGGGATGCTGAGCCATTATAGGGAGAGGGGGGGAGGTCTGGGGATACATTTGGGTGATGCCTGGAAATGCATTTTAAATCTGATTTAAAACTCTGCACCGTCTTGCTCCAGAAATCGACATTCCCCATCCATCACTTCAGGGTTTGGAGTTAATTCAGAGGAATAAATTATTTTTATTAGAGCCAATTCAGCAGAGTTACTTCCAGTCCTCAATCGTGAGACTCAGCATCTGAGGCCAAATGTCCTCATAAGAGCAGAATGTTCCGGAGAGGGGATGTGTGTAACGTGGGGGCAGATATGGGGGGAGAGCAGCACCTGGACTCCACAAGGGGAACCACTCAACTGGCACTGCCCCGTATCTCCTCAAAAACACTTATGGACAATTTATATTTTTTTACTACACAAAACACCCATTACCACCATGCATGGAAACACACGCTACATGAATTGCCATGTGGCAGCATCATTCATTTTGAGGGCACACCCGGGAACTCAGCACAGGGATGGTGGGAACCCCTCATAATGGGCACAGCGGGTGTACAGACCTGGGAACTCAGCACAGGTATGGTGAGAACCCCTCATAATGGGCACAGCGGGTGTACAGACCCGGGAACTCAGCACAGGGATGGTGAGAACCCCTCATAATGGGCACAGCGGGTGTACAGACCCGGGAACTCAGCACAGGGATGGCGGGAACCCCTCATAATGGGCACAGCGGGTGTACAGACCCAGGAACTCAGCAAAGGGATGGTGAGAACCCCTCATAATGGGCACAGCGGGTGTACAGACCCGGGAACTCAGCAAAGGGATGGTGAGAACCCCTCATAATGGGCACAGCGGGTGTACAGACCCTGGAACTCAGCACAGGGATGGTGGGAACCCCTCATAATGGGCACAGCAGGTGTACAGACCCGGGAACTCAGCACAGGGATGGTGGGAACCCCTCATAATGGGCACAGCGGTTGTACAGACCCGGGAACTCAGCACAGGGATGGTGGGAACCCCTCATAATGGGCACAGTGGGTGTACAGACCCAGGAACTCAGCACAGGGATGGTGGGAACCCCTCATAATGGGCACAGCGGGTGTACAGACCCGGGAACTCAGCACAGGGATGGTGGGAACCCCTCATAATGGGCACTGGCTGTGTATGACCGCCTGAAACGGCTACAGACTCTTCCGGCCTGCTTTCATACATCTTGCCACCCTGGGTACGTATTTAGGAAACGCTGCACAACCGAATTGAGGACATGTGCCAGGCATGGCACGTGTGTCAACTTTCCCTGTCTAAGGGCAGACAGGAGGTTTGAGCCATTATCAGACACCAACATTCCTGGCTCCAGCTGGCATGGTGTGAACCACCTCTGGGCCCATCCTTGCAGAGCTGCAAGAATCTCTGCTCCGGTGTGGTTCCTGTGCCCTAAACACACCAGCTGAAGCACTGCATGGCACCTTTTAGCCTGACTTTTTAGCCCTTTGAAAACTTAGGGGGTACATGATGTTCATAGGAAAATTCTGCAGAGGAGGAGGGGGTAGAGCTCACAGGCATCATTACCACCAGCTGTATGGAGACGCGGGGGGCACAACAAGCTGCAGCACCAAGCCCTGTCCTGCATCCTTTCGAGTTGTAAGCAGCGTTACCCATTGTGCTATGAATGAAATATATCGTCCCTGCCCATGCTTGCTGGACCACGTGTCAGCAGAAAGGTAGGTTTTACAGCTCGCTGCTTTGCCCAACGATGCCAGAGCATTCCCTTTCATGTGATGGTAGAGAGATGGACTGGGCCTTACGTGAAAAGTAGTAGCGACTGGGAACCTGCCATTGTGGTACAGCACACTGGCGCCACAATGTCGCTAAAATTAGAATCGTGTTATACCAACATACGATTAGATTACTGCGGCCGAGTGCAGGGTGTACCAAGATGGGCGTGGCGGTGTTCTGACAGGACGTCACTTCCGTTATAGCATCAGGAATTTTGGGGCCCCTTACACAGCTTCAGGCATGGGCCCCCCGGAGCAGAGAATATATATATATATATATATATATATATATATATATATATATAAAAAAAAATTATAAAAAAAAGGGGGGGGGTTGCCATCCGGGGGCCCTGGGGACCTCTGGACCCTTTAATAATAATAAAAAAAAAAAAAAATATATATATATATATATATATATATATTTAAAAAATATATATATTTTTTTTATAGAAAAATAAATAAAATAAGGGGGGGTTGCCATCCGGGGCCCTGGGGGCCTCCGGACCCCTAAAATTTTTTTTTTCCTTTTAAAGGGGGTTGCCATACGGGCCCCTTACAGGTGTACTGCCTGTACCCCCCTGATGGCGGCCCTGGTGACGGGTCGCCGATTCTGACGGAGCAGGTCTGTTTTGCTAGCAGAATTGAATCATTTAAATCTAATTTGTCTCTTTATGCCAGCCAATTGCCAATCAGTGTTGCCTTTCAGTGCCTGCCCATCAGTGCCACCTATCCTTGCCCATAAGTGCCACCTCATCAGTGCCACCTATCAGTGCCCATTAGTGCCGTCCATCAGTGCCACCTATCAGTGCTCATCAGTGCTGCATATCAGTGACACCTATCAGTTCAGTGCCCATCACTGCTGTATATTAGTGCCTCCTCATCAGTGCCACCCCATCAGTCCCACCTCATCAGTGCCACCTATCAGTGCTGCATATCAGTGACACCTATCAGTTCAGTGCCCATCACTGCTGCATATTAGTGCCTCCTCATCAGTGCCACCCCATCAGTCTTGCCTCATCAGTGCTCATCAGTACTGCATATCAGTGACACCTATCAGTTCAGTGCCCATCACTGCTGCATATTAGTGCCTCCTCATCAGTGCCACCCCATCAGTCTTGCCTCATCAGTGCTCATCAGTACTGCATATCAGTGACACCTATCAGTTCAGTGCCCATCACTGCTGCATATTAGTGCCTCCTCATCAGTGCCACCCCATCAGTCCCGCCTCATCAGTGCCACCTATCAGTGCTCATTAGTGCTGCATATCAGTGACACCTATCAGTTCAGTGCCCATCGGTGCTGCATATTAGTGCCTCCTCACTAGTGCCACCCCATCAGTCCCGCCTCATCAGTGCCACCTATCAGTGCTCATCAGTGCTGCACATCAGTGACACCTATCAGTTCACTGCTCATCAGTGCTGCATATTAGTGCCTCCTCACCAGTGCCACCTCATCAGTCCCACCTCATCAGTGCCACCTATCAGTGCTGCATATCAGTGACACCTATCAGTTCAGTGCCCATCACTGCTGCATATTAGTGCCTCCTCATCAGTGCCACCCCATCAGTCCCGCCTCATCAGTGCTCATCAGTACTGCATATCAGTGACACCTATCAGTTCAGTGCCAATCGGTGCTGCATATTAGTGCCTCCTCACTAGTGCCACCCCATCAGTCCCGCCTCATAAGTGCCACCTATCAGTGCTCATCAGTGCTGCACATCAGTGACACCTATCAGTTCACTGCTTATCAGGGCTGCATATTAGTGCCTCCTCACCAGTGCCACCCCATCAGTCCTACCTCATCAGTGCCACCTATCAGTGCTGCATATTAGTGCCTCCTCACTAGTGCCACCCCATGAGTCCCGCCTCATAAGTGCCACCTATCAGTGCTCATCAGTGCTGCATATCAGTGACACCTATCAGTTCACTGCTCATCAGGGCTGCATATTAGTGCCTCCTCACCAGTGCCACCCCATCAGTTCTACCTCATCAGTGCCACCTATCAGTGCTGCACATCAGTGACGCCTATCAGTTCAGTGCCCATCACTGCTGCATATTAGTGCCTCCTCATCAGTGCCACCTCATCAGTGCCTATCAGTGCTGCATATTATTGCCACTGTCATATGACATTTAAAAAAATAAGTATTGGTAATCGGTATCGGCGAGGACTTGGAAAAAAAGGATGGGTACTTGTACTTAGCCTTAAAAAAATGGTATCAGTGCATCCCTCATTTGTATTGTGTGTTTTTTTCTGGATTTTTGGATGCTATCATATATCAAATATCAAATACACATCAAAATACACCTATGATAAAAAAAATGGGCCCGGGTGTATAATTTTTATCTCATATAATATCACATATACAGTATGTGTGCAGTGGCAACCATTGGATTTTATTTTATCTTTTCCTGCTTTTCCTTATATTTATTACTATGTTATTTTTTTTATCTTTTTTGATATTTATGTTATTTTTCTTTGCATGTTACTTTTTTTTTGCTCTTTATTTTTTATTTTTATTTTTTATCATCATGGGCCGCCTTTCCTTTCCGGAGAAAGCCATAATTCATCTTCCCGGTGCCCCCGCAGATGTCCGGGTGCGCACAGCCTGGACTTTGATAGACGCGGCGGAGAATTACATGCAGCTATTGGATTGTGAAGACGATTCCCATTAACCTCCCACCCTCTGCACTTTACATGGCTGACACTGTAAACACTCAGCGCTGAATCATTTCCGCAGTTTTTTCTGAGAGGTTCACGTAATGCCCCCCCCCCTCCCGGCAGAAGCCAATGGCAGCAGGAATATAATATTTTGCGACATGCGTTGTGAAAAGGTTCAGATAAAACCCCCAAACAGGGCCGCCATCAGGAATTTTGGGGCCCCTTACACAGCTTATGGCATGGGCCCCCGGATTGAGAAGTGGGGAGGGGTGCCACCGTGAATTGAAAAGCGGGTTTGGGTGCTGACGAACAAAAGAAAAGAAAAGGGGATTGCCATCCAGGCCCCTTACAGGTATACTGACGGAAAAAAAAGGGGGGGGTTGCCATCCGGCCACCTGGGGACCTGCAGGCCCCTTACAGGTATACTGATGAAAAAAAATATATAAAAAATAAAAATAAATAAAAAAAAACAATTAAAAAAAAACAAGGGGGTTGTCCTCCGGGCACCTAGGGACCTCCGGGCCTCTTACAGGTATACTGACGAAAAAAACCCCAATAAAAAATAAATAAAAAAATAATAATAAAAATAAAAAAAAAAACAAGGGGGTTGCCATCCGGGCACCTGGGGACCTCTGGGCCCCTTACAGGTATACTGACAAAAAATATATATATAAAAAAAAAAACAAAAAAACAAGGGGGTTGCCCTCTGGGCACCTGGGGACCTCCAGGCCCCTTACAGGTATTCTGACGAAAAACAAAAAAAAAACAAAGGGGTTGCCATCCGGGGGCCCCTTACAGGTGTACTGACGTAAAAAAAAAACAAGAAAAAAAACCAAGGGGGTTGCCATCCGGGCCCCTTACAGGTGTACTGCCTGTACCCTCCCTGATGGCGGCACTGCCCCCAAAAGCGGTCTTACAGTTATGGTGGGTCAGATCACCTGCTGACTTCAGAAATGGCAAACAGCTAATTGCTGGTGATTGGATTGGGGGGGGGGGGGGTAACTGGCAGGATCACCAGGTAACAATAAAAGAAAATAAAGAGACTAAAAAAGAAAACAAATGCAGCCACAACGTCTGAGGTCTGGTGAGCTGCAATATATGACATCTTTTGTTCTTGGGTTTAGATTCACTGTAAGTAGAGCTGGTAGGTGGTTCAGCACCATGGACAGCAGTCGCAGGTCTCGCCTTTTGTATTCAATATCTTCTCAGCTTTATTGTGCCACCTTCAAATGTGACGAGTGAGGACAAAGGCTGGGCTGATGTTTTCAGTGATCAGCAATAGAATCTTCAAGAGTCTACTGTGACTGGAGAAGAGGATTCTTTACAGTAAGAGCTGTGTATGGGTGAAATAGACTTCCTCAGGAGCTGGGAGATTGTTTACCCGCTTAAGGACCGCCGCATGACCATATACGTCGGCAGAGCGGCACGGCTGGGCATAAGCACGTACAGGTATGTTGCCCTTAAGAGCCTGCCGGCGGCGCGCTCGCGACCTGGTCCTGAGCTCCGTGACCACGCCCGCGGGACCCCGATCGGGGTGTGTGTAAACAAACCTTTCCCAGTTCTTCACAGTGGCAAAATAAAAACCGCAGAGGTGATCAAATACCACCAAAAGAAAGCTTTATTTGTGGGGAAAAAAAGGACGCCAATTTTGTTTGGGAGCCACGTCGTACGACCGCGCAATTGTCAGTTAAAGCGACGCAGTGCCGAATCGCAAAAACTGGCCAGGTCCTTTACCTGCATAAAGGTCCGGGTTTTAAGTGGTTAACCACTTAAGCGCCGGACCAATATGCTGTCTAAAGACCCAAGGTGTTTTTACAGTTCGGGACTGCGTCGCTTTAACAGACAATTGCGCGGTCGTGCGACGTGGCTCCCAAACAAAATTGGCGTCCTTTTTTCCCCACAAATAGAGTTTTCTTTTGGTGGTATTTGATCACCTCTGCGGTTTTTATTTTTTGCGCTATAAACAAAAATAGAGCGACAATTTTGAAAAAAATGCAATATTTTTTCCTTTTTGCTATAATAAATATCCCCCAAAAACATATATAATTTTTTTTCCCTCAGTTTAGGCCGATACGTATTCTTCTACCTATTTTTGGTAAAAAAAATCGCAATAAGCGTTTAGCGATTGGTTTGCGCAAAATTTATAGCGTTTACAAAATAGGGGATAGTTTTATTGCATTTTTATTATTTTTGTTTACTACTTATGGCGGCGATCAGCGATTTTTTTCGTGACTGCGACATTATGGCGTACACTTTGGACAATTTTGACACATTTTTGGGACCATTGTCATTTTCACAGCAAAAAATGCATTTAAATTGCATTGTTTATTGTGAAAATGACAGTTGCAGTTTGGGAGTTAACCACTAGGGGGCGCTGTAAGAGTTAGGGTTCACCTAGTGTGTGTTTACAACTGTAGGGGGGTGTGGCTGTAGGAATGACGTCATCGATCGAGTCTCCCTTATAAAGGGGATCACTCGATCGATGCAGCGCCATAGTGAAGGACGGGGAAGCCGTGTTTACTTACGGCTCTCCCCGTTCTTCAGCTCCGGGGAGCGATCGCGACGGAGCGGCTATAAACAAATAGCCGCGCCGTCGTCCCGGATCGCTCCCCGAGGGAACCTGACCGCCGCGTGTAGCGGGGGGGTCCCGAACGGACCCCCGACCCACGTCTAGGCAGGGACGTACAGGTACGTTGATGTGCCTGTCTGTGCCATTCTGACGACGTATATGTACATGAGGCGGTCGGGAAGTGGTTAAGAAAGGCCTGGATACTTTCCTAAATGTACAGAATATAACTGAGTACTGACATTTATAGGTAAAGTTGATCCGGGGGAAAATCCGATTGGCTCTCGGAGGATCAGGAAGGAATTTTTTCCCCTGCTGTAGCAAATTGGATCTCATGCTCTGCTGGGGGTTTTCGCCTTCCTCACGATTAACTGTGGGTATGGAGTTGGGTGTATGGGATTGTACGAGATTTTGTATTTTATTTATTTGTTTCTTTTTTGTGGTTGAACTGGATGAACATGTGTCTTTTTCCAACCTGACTAACTATGTAACTATGTATTTTTGTTTATACTATAGTATGTTTTTATATTTAACTAGCTAACCGTTACTTTGTAACGTTTGCTTTCCAATTTTGTATTCAAATTCTTATCGATGTCACACAGCTGTAAATCACCGAATCTGTGAAGAACAAACATCTTCCGCTGTGCCTCATACAAACCAATGTGGAGCTCCCGCTAACATTAATCCCACCGCAAAACCTCCAACGGACGCCGCGCCGTCTCTGCGAACAGCGAGGAGTTCACAGAAAGCGGCCAGAAAACATGACGACTTTTATGATCCCTTTGGATTGAATCCAAATGACCTTTTCTGGGAGTTTTTATTAAACACGATGATATTCACTCCAGTTTAAGCCATCGAGGAAACAATAAAAGACGCATAAAACCCGCGTCCATAAATCACAGAGCGCAGAGTTTATTCTGCTATGATGACACCGATTGGCTGCCTTAGACCAACCATACGCTAAAGCAAGACGCAGTATACTAAGAGCAACCAATCAGAGTGAAGCGGGCAAGGCTCTGGTTTCAGAAAACTAAAATCTTATTGGTTGTAATGTGAGTTTAGGATATATTGGGCTTCTAATTCATATAAAAACTCACAGCCACTTTATTAGGTCCCCCTTGCTAGTAGCAGGTTAAACCCCCTTTATTAGGTCCCCCTTGCTAGTAGCGGGTTGGACCCCCTTTATTAGGTTCCCCTTGCTAGTCCCGGGTTGGACCCCCTTTATTAGGTCCTCCTTGCTAGTAGCAGGTTGGACCCCCTTTATTAGGTCCCCCTTGCTAGTAGCGGGTTGGACCCCCTTTATTAGGTTCCCCTTGCTAGTCCCGGGTTGGACCCCCTTTATTAGGTCCTCCTTGCTAGTAGCAGGTTGGACCCCCTTTATTAGGTCCCCCTTGCTAGTAGCGGGTTGGACCCCCTTTATTAGGTCCTCCTTGCTAGTAGCGGGTTGGACCCCCTTTATTAGGTTCCCCTTGCTAGTCCCGGGTTGGACCCCCTTTATTAGGTCCTCCTTGCTAGTAGCTGGTTGGACCCCCTTTATTAGGTTCCCCTTGCTAGTAGCGGGTTGGACCCCCTTTGGGGGTCAGAGACTGAGGACATGATACAAGAAATGGTCAGAGACTGAGGACATGATACAAAAGATGGTTGGAGACTGAGAAAATTATACAAAAGATGGTCAGAGACTGGGGACATGATACAAGAGATGGTTAGAGGCTGAGGACATGATACAAGAGATGGTCAGAGACTGAGGACATGATACAAGAGATGGTCAGAGACTGAGGACATGATACAAGAGATGGTTAGAGACTGAGGACATGATACAAGAGATGGTTAGAGGCTGAGGACATGATACAAGAAATGGTCAGAGACTGAGGACATGATACAAAAGATGGTTGGAGACTGAGAAAATGATACAAAAGATGGTCAGAGACTGAGAAAATGATACAAAAGATGGTCAGAGACTGAGGAAAAGATACAAGAGATTATTAGAGACTCAGGACATGACAAGAGATGGTTAGAGACTGAGGACATGATACAATAGATGGTTAGAGGCTGAGGACATGATACAAGAGATGGTCAGAGACTGAGGACATGATACAAGAGATGGTCAGAGACTGAGGACATGATACAAGAGATGGTCAAAGACTGAGGACATGATACAAGAGATGGTCAAAGACTGAGGACACGATAAAAGAGATGGTTAGAGGCTGAGGACATGATACAAGAGATGGTTAGAGGCTGAGGACATGATACAAGAGATGGTCAGAGACTGAGGACATGATATAAGAGATGGTCAGAGACTGGGGACATGATACAAAAGATGGTCAGAGACTGAGGACATGATACAAGAGATGGTCAGAGACTGAGGACATGATACAAGAGATTATTGGAGACTGAGGACATGATACAAGAGATGGTCAGAGACTGAGGACATGATACAATAGATGGTTAGAGGCTGAGGACATGATACAAGAGATGGTCAGAGACTGAGGACATGATACAAGAGATGGTTAGAGACTGAGGACATTATACAAGAGATGGTTAGAGGCTGAGGACATGATACAAGAGATGGTCAGAGACCGAGGACATGATACAAGAGATGGTCAGAGACCGAGGACATGATACAAGAGATGGTTAGAGACTGAGGACATGATACAAAAGATGGTTAGAGGCTGAGGACATGATACAAGAGATGGTCAGAGACTGAGGACATGATACAGGAGATGGTCAGAGACTGAGGACATGATACAAGAGATGGTCAGAGACTGAGGACATGATACAATAGATGGTTAGAGGCTGAGGACATGATACAAGAGATGGTCAGAGACTGAGGACATGATACAAGAGATGGTTAGAGACTGAGGACATTATACAAGAGATGGTTAGAGGCTGAGGACATGATACAAGAGATGGTCAGAGACCGAGGACATGATACAAGAGATGGTCAGAGACCGAGGACATGATACAAGAGATGGTTAGAGACTGAGGACATGATACAATAGATGGTTAGAGGCTGAGGACATGATACAAGAGATGGTCAGAGACTGAGGACATGATACAGGAGATGGTCAGAGACTGAGGACATGATACAAGAGATGGTCAGAGACTGAGGACATGATACAAAAGATGGTCAGAGACTGGGGACATGATACAAGAGATGGTCAGAGACTGAGGACATGATACAAGAGATGGTCAGAGACTGAGGACATGATACAAGAGATGGTCAGAGACTGAGGACATGATACAAGAGATGGTCAGAGACTGAGGACATGATACAAGAGATGGTCAGAGACTGACGACATGATACAAGAGATGGTTAGAGGCTGAGGACATGATACAATAGATGGTTAGAGGCTGAGGACATGATACAATAGATGGTTAGAGACTGAGGACATGATACAATAGATGGTTAGAGGCTGAGGACATGATACAAGAGATGGTTAGAGGCTGAGGACATGATACAAGAGATGGTTAGAGGCTGAGGATATGATACAAGAGATGGTTAGAGGCTGAGGACATGATACAAGAGATGGTCAGAGACTGAGGACATGATACAAGAGATGGTCAGAGACTGATGACATGATACAATAGATGGTTAGAGACTGAGGACATGATACAAGAGATGGTTAGAGGCTGAGGACATGATACAAGAGATGGTCAGAGACTGAGGACATGATACAAGAGATGGTCAGAGACTGATGACATGATACAATAGATGGTTAGAGACTGAGGACATGATACAATAGATGGTTAGAGGCTGAGGACATGATACAAGAGATGGTTAGAGGCTGAGGACATGATACAAGAGATGGTTAGAGGCTGAGCACATGATACAAGAGATGGTCAGAGACTGAGGACATGATACAAGAGATGGTCAGAGACTGAGGACATGATACAAGAGATTATTAGAGACTGAGGACATGATACAAGAGATGGTCAGAGACTGAGGACATGATACAAGAGATGGTCAGAGACTCGGAACATGATACAAGAGATGGTCAGAGACTGAGGACATGATACAAGAGATGGTCAGAGACTGAGGACATGATACAAGAGATGGTCAGAGACTGAGGACATGATACAAGAGATGGGGTTAGAGGCCGAGGACATGATACAAGAGATGGTTAGAGGCTGAGGACATGATACAAGAGATGGTCAGAGACTGAGGACATGATACAAGAGATGGTCAGAAACTGAGGACATGATACAAGAGATGGTCAGAGACTGAGGACATGATACAAGAGATGGTCAGAGACTGAGGACATGATACAAGAGATGGTCAGAAACTGAGGACATGATACAAGAGATGGTCAGAGACTGAGGACATGATACAAGAGATGGTTAGAGGCTGAGGACATGATACAATAGATGGTTAGAGGCTGAGGACATGATACAAGAGATGGTTAGAGACTGAGGACATGATACAATAGATGGTTAGAGGCTGAGGACATGATACAAGAGATGGTTAAGAGGCTGAGGACACGATACAAGAGATGGTTAGAGGCTGAGGACATGATACAAGAGATGGTCAGAGACTGAGGACATGATACAAGAGATGGTTAGAGGCTGAGAACATGATACAAGAGATGGTCAGAGACCGAGGACATGATACAAGAGATGGTCAGAGACCGAGGACATAATACAAGAGATGGTTAGAGACTGAGGACATGATACAAAAGATGGTTAGAGGCTGAGGACATGATACAAGAGATGGTCAGAGACTGAGGACATGATACAGGAGATGGTCAGAGACTGAGGGCATGATACAAGAGATGGTCAGAGACTCAGGACATGATACAAGAGTTGGTCAGAGACTGAGGACATGATACAAGAGATGGTCAGAGACTGAGGACATGATACAAGAGATGGTTAGAGGCTGAGGACATGATACAAGAGATGGTCAGAGACTGCATTTTTCTTGAGTTTTTCTTGCACTAAAGGTGCCAATAATGGCCAAAAATAAATTCATATTATTTTAAATTAATGATATTAATTAAAAAGTCGAATACAATTCTATATAAAAATATAATTATTTGTTCTATCTACCTGTTTATCTCTCTCTCTTGATATTTCAGAATTGTTGGGCATTTGTGGGGTTTTGCGGTGACCTGATCACGCCGTCCTCCAGGCAGTTTGGATTTTTTATTCAGCAGTTCTGAGATTGCTAATTAGCTGAGTGAGAGGAATTTCATTACATTAAGTAGATGGAGATTTATTGATGAGTTTATTGATCGGCCCGATCGCGGCTGCCAGAAAGACTGCGACACTCAGTGCCTCTGTACAGCCATAGAGAAGGGAAGACACAGAGGGATTTCTGGCCTGACATAACATTCGACCTTCTGCCCCGCGCCGCGTCTCTACGCTATTAAAGGGAATCCATTGTCTGTTTATTGTTTTATGGATGTGATTGGAAATGTGATCAGCACAATGTAGATAGTGTGCAGTTGTGTGAGACATCCGTATCTGTTCATTATATATGCAGTCTGCGCTCCCTGCTCAGTAATACATCGCAGTGTCTGCACCTGAAAACATATCTAAACCCAACAACAAAAATGTCATATATTCCAACTTAGATGTGGTCGTTGCATTCATTTTTTTTTTCAGTCCTTTTTTTCCCTGGTGATCCTGCTATTAACACTTCCTGTATCTTTGTGGCTACGCTCACTCCTATACTGTATCTATGGGGGAAGCCATGCTAGTAACACAGGCTGGAATTGTCTGCCTTTGATCATTTACATTCGGGGCCGCCGACAGGGGGGTACAGGCAGTATCCTTGTACTGGGCCCCACTAGACCAGAAGGGAGCCCGGCAGGTATTCCTGCCCCCCCCTCCAACTCTAGATAAACAAAGAGCACTGTTTGCGTCATGACGGCCACCATGGCAACAACAACAGGAGGAGCCGCAGTGCTGAGCTACGAGTGACTCTGTGGGACCCAGACTAACTGAGGGAACACTATAAAAAGGGGGGACTTTGCATGAGATGCGTTTTTAGCAGTATGCAATAAAATATATACCGTATTTTTGGTGTCTTGCGCGGCGGCCTCGTCGGGTCCGGCGTCCATCTGCGGCTTCGGGTGTCCTCTTCGTCGGGTCCGGCGTCCTTCTGAAGCATCCTCCCCGCTCGATCCTGGCTTTCCCGCGCCGAGTTTGAATACTGCGCCGGCATATACCGAGCGCAGTACACTCGTGTATAGTCGGGCAGGCTCGGCTACTCTCGCGCTCACGTCCTGTACGTCCAGGACGTAAGCGCGAGAGGAGCCGAGACTGCCCGACTATACACGAGTGTACTGCGCTCGGTATATGCCGGCGCAGTATTCAAACTCGGCGCGGGAAAGTGGGTATCGGCGTATATCGCGCACCCACGATTTTTAGGGCAAAAAAGTGCACGGTATACGCCGATAAATACGGTATATGGAATATAAAAAATGTTTCCATAATGACCAGGCTCAAAGTTACCAACCAAAAGAGCACTAAACCAAAATAATCTGTCTAACGGTATGTAATTAAAAACAGAGGTTTAGTTGCATGTATTTGCAAATACCTGTGTAAGCTGCAGGCCAACGTCAAGGCACTCTGTGTACTGCAGTCCTAACTATGAATTGTAAAGTCTCCTAAAAAGGAGCACAGGCGTGCTAATCAATAGATAGGGGGAAGGTCATCACCTAAACCCGCCCCTACCTATAGTTAGTTGGTCTGGCAAAAAAGAGCACTGGAAAAACCAAAGAAATGCAGGAGTGGAACCAAACATGCCTACCAAACCAAAATACCACCAAACTAAAGGCGGATCACATCAAACTGGGTCAGCTAGTCAAAAAATGACAATGCATAATTAACTGTTAACGCATCTCATTCAAAGTCCCAACTCTCCCCCCCTTTTTATACATTAACAGGGATGGAGGCCTGTGGTAGTGTCTATCATATGCCTCATCTAAAGTCCCAACCCTATCCCCCCTGTTTAATACTATCCAGGGATGGAGATGCGTTTTCAGGAGTGAAATAACGTGCCTCCACCGATCTACCACCAACAGTTAATTATGTGTAGCGCCCCCTTACTTTCAGTATGGGCACTACGCTAAAGTTAGTGGGAGAATGGGAGAGTTATTTTGCTCCCATTCATAATTTGTTAAATTTCGGGCTGCTGTCATTCCTGAACTGTCCTGTAGGCCAGTCTGCGCTCCAGGGATGCGATCCCATCCCTGGGCGACAGTTGGCGCTAGAGGGGTTCTGGCATAGCCACTTTTCCCCAGCAGCCAATTAGAGGAGTTTTCTTTTGCGGAGCATGCTGGGGGAGAGTATATCTGTGGCAGACGCCATTTTTCTCGTTTCTTCGCGGGTTCCTGGTTCCAGGTGCGGAACCCACCTTTAGGGTGTGCGCATTCAACCGACCCCCGCAATATGGCCTACCAGGCGGGGGCCGCATGCTACTCGGAGATCCATGTTGCTGAAAGGGGCCCCAGTGACTTACTGGGTCCCCCTTCTACTGAAGAGATCCCAGGCTGTATGCCGTTCGTTGGGGGGTCAGCTTGAGGAGAACCCGGAGGCAGGTTATCCAAAAGGGCTTGAACGAACCATCGGGGATCTGGTGACCGGGACATTGACAGGTACACTTCCACTGTCACCCGGTGACCCTGATTTAATCTACTGGGAGGATTCGCTCAATCCATTTAGCTCATCCAAGTACTAGGCCTGTGGCAGAGGTCCCTAGAGCCGGGTCTGTGGCAGAGACCTGTTCCTCCCAGCAACCTAAAGTGACACTTCGGCTGCCAGGTTCGTGGCAGGAGCCTGTCCGGGGGCACTTTACCCACTCTGGTTAGAGTGGCGACGGACTGTATCTACTACTACTGAGAGCAGGATTGCTCTTTCTCATATCCAGGCCTGATACTGCAAAGTTCTCTTGCTTCATCAACCTTTCCTATCTACCTCATGTTGATGTTGGTCATGTTAGGCCAGAAATAAAGCATTCAGAAAACCTTTATTTAATGACTGGACATTCGCTTACTCAGCTACTCTTCAACTTCACCCCTAGAAAAAGGTAACTTAATACGCCGATCCCAAAACAACCAGCGGCTCCTGTGGGGGTAGCGCTACATATGCATTGTCATTTTTTGACTAGCTGACCCAGGTTGATGTGGTCCGTCTTTAGTTTGGTGGTATTTTGGTTTGGTAGGCATGTTTGGTTCCACTCCTGCATTTATTTAGTTTTTCCAGTGCTCTTTTTTGCCAGACCAACTAACTATAGGTAGGGGCGGGTTTAGGTGATCCCCTGCCCCCTATCTATTGATTAGCACGCCTGTGCTCCTTTTTAGGAGACTTTAAAATTCATAGTTAGGACTGCAGTACACAGAGTGCCTTGACGTTGGCCTGCAGCTTACACAGGTATTTGCAAATACATGCAACTAAACCTCTGTTTTTAATTACATACCGTTAGACAGATTAATTTGGTTTAGTGCTCTTTTGGTTGGTAACTTTGAGCCTGGCTATTATGGAAACATTTTTTATATTCCATATATATATATTTAATCGCATACTGCTAAAAACCATCTGATTCAAAGTCCCAACTCTCCCCCCCTTTTTATACATTTACAGGGATGGAGGCATGTGATAGTGTCTATCATATGCCTCATCTAAAGTCCCAACCCTATCCCCCCTTTTTAAAACTGAGGGAACACTGGGGAGACACTGAGGAGAGATGGGGCTGTCGAAACTGGGGGAAACACTGAGGAGTGACGGGATGTCAAAACTGGGGGGGACACCGAGGAGAGACGAGGATGTCGAAACTGAGGAGAAAAGGGGATGTCAAAACCGAGGAGACACGAGGATTTTGAAACTAAGGAGACACTGAGGAGAGACTGGGATGTCAAACCTGAGGAGACATTCAGGAGAGACGGGAATGTTGAAACTGGAGGCACACTGAGAATAGACAGGGATGTTGAAACTACGGAGAAACTGAATAAAGACGGGGATGTCGAAACTGGAGGAGGGACACTAAGGAGAGACGGGGATGTTGAAACGGAGGAGACACGGGGATGATGAAACTGGGGAGACACTGAGGAGAGAAGGGGATGCCAAACCTGAAGAGACACTGAGGAGAGATGGGAATGTCGAACCTAAGGAGACACTGAGGAAAGACAGGGATGTTGAAACTGGAGAGACACTGAGGATAGATGGGAATGTCCAAACTGGGGTGACACTGAGGAGAGACAGGGATGTCGAAACTGGGGAGACACTGAGGAGAGACGGGAGGATGTGGAAACTGAGGGGACATTGAGGAGAGACTGGGAGGATATGGAAACAGAGGTGATGCTGAGGAGAGATGGGGAGGATGTGGAAACTGAGGGGACATTGAGGGGAGACTGGGAGGATGTGGAAACTGAGGGGAGACCAAGGAGAGACTGGGGGAACATGAAAACTGAAGTGAGTTGGGGTTGTTGAAACTCAGGGGACACTGAGGAGAGAATGAGGGGGACATAGAAACTGAGGGGACACTGAGGAAATACTGGGAGGATGTGGAAACTGAGGGGACACTGAGGAGAGACAGGGAGGATGTGGAAACTGAGGGGACACTGAGGAGAGACTGGGAAAATGTGGAAACTGAGGGGACACCAAGGAGAGACTGGGAGAATGTGGAAACTGAGGGAACACCGAGGAGAGACTGGGAGGATGTGGAAACTGAGGGGACACCGAGGAGAGACTGGGGGGGACATAGACACCATGGGCACACTGAGAGGAGAATTTGAGGACAGAGGCACTGCGGAGCGACTGGTGGATGTGAAAAATGAGGGGGCGTACACAATGGATTGATGGGGTCAGTAGTTTACACAATAGAGATAAAAAAAAATTCTGCATCCAGTTAATCCAAAAGCGAGTGACAAGAATATTTTAAGTACTTGCTGAAATATTCCTTTCTCTGCAGGTCTTTTCCACTAATACTGACAGAAACACATACAATATGTTTTATATGAATGGCAACAGATTAAACGCGAAGAGTTCAGGCAGTGTTCAGGGGAAAACTGAGGGCTGATCACAGGAAACTTCACACATCAATGGTTACATGCAATCCTTGTTTCTTCACTTACAAATGTAGAGAAGAAGAATTCAGAGCCTTTTCTGTTCTCATTGCCATCATTTGTCTCGCCAAACAACCTCCCCGCCTCCCTTCTAAGTAACAAATGTTAATGGGAAGCACGCCGGCGCATTAAATATGGTTGACTGTCAGTAAAAAGATTAACAAAGAGAACGTTCCCTTTTCATCCTCCCAAGGCCCCATACTCACGAGCAAACATGTCTGCTGAAACTGGCCCGCAGGCCAGTTTCAGCAGACATGTTTGGTCGTGTGTGGGCGCGAGCGGGCCGAATTCCAGCAAACATTTGCCCGCCGGGCCTTTTCCCAGCAGACAAATATTCCTGGACTTGTTTTAAAACCGTCCGCTGGAATTCAGCCCGCTCGGACATGTACGGTCGTCAGTACAGACCTACCGTACATGTCCAGCCGCCCGCCGTGCCTCGCATGCGTCGAATGACTTCGACGCATGCGTGGAAGCATTTTAAAGGCGGGCCGCCCACGTCGCCGCGTCATTGTCGCGGCGACACCGCGTCATCGACGCGGCGACACCGCGGACACGCCCCGCGTATTGTTTACGCGCGGACTTCTGTACGATGGTGTGTACAACCATCGTACAGAAGCCCTCTGGCAGACATGTATGGTGAAAACGGTCCGACGGACCGCTTTCACCATACATGTTTGTCCGTGTGTACCCGGCCCAAGAAATAAAGGACAGGGATCCCCGGGATACAAGTTCATACTTAGAAACAGAACAAAGTTCCCGAGTCGGCTTGATACTCACCTTGTCAGTGATTGATGTCATTTATTAACCTCGCAGGAGAAAAGAAAAGTAAGTTAATAGCCAACGATCCTCTCTGTAATACACAGCTCAACCACTGAAATAATATTGGCAGCCTATAATGCCTCTCCTTCGGGCGGAGGATGGGACATCATGAATTATACCGTCCTGGTTACTTCTTGTTGAGTAATGAGGGGCTGGTTGTGTTTACTGGGGATCTCCAAAGAGAAGAAACAAGGCTGAAAAAAAGACTGAAGTCCCTGAATTCCATTATAACACCTTTTCATTGATATTGGAAAGAAAAGAAACCATCCATGATGGATAATGGGGGTGGTAGTGACACAGCCCCAAATGATCCACAAGTGACCTGGTCCAGAAATATTTAGACAGAATCATAGGCGTGTGCACAGGGTGTGCCAGGTGTGCCTGGGCACACCCTAATCACCCTGTGTGGTGCAGATTGCCCCGAAATATACTGCGTTAAACCTGCACTAACGCACAGAAAAATACAGCATTAAACGGCACATAACACACTGAAATATACAACGTTAAACATGCACTAACGCACGGAAATATGCTGCATTAAACGTGCAGTAACACACTGGAATATACTGCGTTAAACATGCAGTAATGCACAGAAATATACTGCGTTAAGCGTGCACTAACGCACAAAAATAGACCCCTGATATTTCACCAAAGCTCCCTAATGGGGCTCCTAAAATAAAGTAAATATATAATAAAAATAAAAAACTACTGACACTGTCCACTGCCCTACTGACACCATCAGCATACTGTATATACACATGCAAATATGTTTGAGCTTTGGGGTGCACACCCTAATGCAATAGGCTGCGCACACCTATGGACAGAATAAAGGTGGATGAAGCACCTAGGACCAGGTGGCCTCCACCCACGGATCCTAAAAGAATTGAGCTCTGTCATATCAAAGCCATTGTTTCTAATTTTAAGGAACTCGTTAATGACAGGAATAGTACCACTGGATTGGCGCAGGGCCAACGTGGTGCCTATATTTAAAAAGGGACCAAAGCCTTTACCAAGTAACTATAGACCTGTTACTTTAACTTCTTCAGTCGGAAAATACTGGAGAGTTTATTAAAAGACCACATAGATGAGTTCTTGCTAGAAAAAAATATTTTAAGCAACAGACAGCATGGATTAATGAAAGTCAGAAGTTATCAAACAAATCTGATTTCTTTTTATGAGGAGGTAAGTGAAACTTTGGACAGAGGGGTGGCTGTGGACGTGGTATACTTGGACAGAGGGGTGGCTGTGGACGTGGTATACTTGGACAGAGGGGTGGCTGTGGACGTGGTATACTTGGACAGAGGGGTGGCTGTGGACGTGGTATACTTGGACAGAGGGGTGGCTGTGGATGTGATATACTTGGACAGAGGGGTGGCGGTGGACGTGGTATACTTGGACAGAGGGGTGGCTGTGGATGTGGTATACTTGGACAGAAGGGTGGCTGTGGACGTGGTATACTTGGACAGAGGGGTGGCGGTGGACGTGGTATACTTGGACAGAAGGGTGGCTGTGGACGTGGTATACTTGGACAGAGGGGTGGCTGTGGACGTGGTATACTTGGACAGAGGGGTGGCTGTGGACGTGGTATACTTGGACAGAAGGGTGGCGGTGGACGTGGTATACTTGGACAGAGGGGTGGCTGTGGATGTGGTATACTTGGACAGAAGGGTGGCTGTGGTATACTTGGACAGAGGGGTGGCGGTGGATGTGGTATACTTGGACAGAAGTGTGGCTGTGGACGTGGTACACTTGGACAGAGGGGTGGCTGTGGGCGTGGTATACTTGGACAGAGGGGTGGCGGTGGACGTGGTATACTTGGACAGAGGGGTGGCTGTGGACGTGGTATACTTGGACAGAGGGGTGGCTGTGGACGTGGTATACATGGACAGAAGGGTGGCTGTGGACGTGGTATACTTGGACAGAGGGGTGGCGGTGGACGTGGTATACTTAGACAGAGGGGTGGCTGTGGACGTGGTATACTTAGACAGAGGGGTGGCTGTGGATGTGGTATACTTGGACAGAGGGGTGGCGGTGGACGTGGTATACTTGGACAGAAGGGTGGCTGTGGACGTGGTACACTTGGACAGAGGGGTGGCGGTGGACATGGTATACTTAGACAGAGGGGTGGCTGTGGACGTGGTATACTTAGACAGAGGGGTGGTGGTGGACGTGGTATACTTGGACAGAAGGGTGGCTGTGGACGTGGTATACTTGGACAGAGGGGTGGCGGTGGGCGTGGTATATTTGGACAGAGGAGTGGCTGTGGACGTGGTATACTTGGACAGAGGGGTGACGGTGGACGTGGTATACTTGGACAGAGGGGTGGCTGTGGACGTGGTATACTTGGATAGAAGGGTGGCTGTGGACGTGGTATACTTGGACAGAGGGGTGGCTGTGGACGTGGTATACTTGGATAGAAGGGTGGCTGTGGACGTGGTATACTTGGATAGAAGGGTGGCTGTGGACGTGGTATACTTGGATAGAAGGGTGGCTGTGGACGTGGTATACTTGGACAGAAGGGTGGCTGTGGATGTGGTATACTTGGACAGAGGGGTGGCTGTGGACGTGGTAGACAGTGGCACGGTCAGTGATCGTCTGTTCCCTGATATAGGGAAAGGCGATCAATGACGTCAAACGTCCAGCCCCGCCCCCCTATAGTTAGAAACACATATGAGGTCACACTTAACCCCTTCAGCGCCCCCTAGTGGTTAACTCCCAAACTGCAATTGTCATTTTCACAGTAATCAGTGCATTTATTTAGCATTTTTTGGTGTGAAAATGACAATGGTCCTAAAAATGTGTCAAAATTGTCCGATGTGTCCGCCATAATGTCGCAGTCACAAAAAAAATCGCTGATCGCCGCCATTAGTAGTAAAAAAATAAATATTAATAAAAATGCAATAAAACTATCCCCTATTTTGTAAACACTATAAATTTTGCGCAAACCAATTGATAAACGCTTATTGCGATTTTTTTTACCAAAAATAGGTAGAAGAATACGTATCGGACTAAACTGAGGAAAAAAAACATTTTTTTATATATTTTTGGGGGATATTTATTATAGCAAAAAGTAAAAAATAATGATATTTTTTCTAAATTGTCGCTCTATTTTTGTTTATAGCGCAAAAAATAAACACCGCAGAGGTGATCAAATACCACCAAAAGAAATCTCTATTTGTGGAAAAAAAATGATGCCAATTTTGTTTTGGAGCCACATCGCACGACCGCGCAACTGTCAGTTAAAGCGACGCAGTGCCGAATCGCAAAAAGGGGCCTGGTCCTTTACCTGCATATTGGTCCGGGTCTTAAGTGGTTAAAGTCCCGAACTTCCTGCTTTACAGCAAAAGAGCCTTTAAGCCGATCCGGCGGACTGTAAGACAATTTGCGTACTCGTAGTGGATCCCTTTCCTTAACAAGGTCACCAGGAATATCCCGAGACATCAGCTTGCCTTGCCTGTCTCCTCCAGGGCAGGTCCTCCCTCGGTTTCCTTCGCTAAGAAGCTTCCTCCACTTGGATGGACAGCTTGGGATCCCCTGTAGAACCATAGCAGTACTGATTGTGTCTCTGTGGACATAATTCTGGTGGTGTCAGTACGGTACTGATTGTGTCTCTGTGGGCATGTTTCTGGGGGTGTCAGTACGGCACTGATTGTGTCTCTGTGGACATGTTTCTCGGGGTGTCAGTACGGTACTGATTGTGTCTCTGTGGACATGTTTCTGGTGGTGTCAGTACGGTACTGATTGTGTCTCTGTGGACATGTTTCTGGTGGTGTCAGTACGGTACTGATTGTGTCTCTGTGGACATGTTTCTGGTGGTGTCAGTACAGTACTGATTGTGTCTCTGTGGACATGTTTCTGGGGATGTCAGTACGGTACTGATTGTGTCTCTGTGGACATGTTTCTGGTGGTGTCAGTACGGTACTGATTGTGTCTCTGTGGACATGTTTCTGGTGTTTAGTATGGTACTGATTGTGTCTCTGTGGACATGTTTCTGGTGGTGTCAGTACGGTACTGATTGTGTCTCTGTGGACATGTTTCTGGTGGTGTCAGTACGGTACTGATTGTGTCTCTGTGGACATGTTTCTGGGGGTGTCAGTACGGTACTGATTGTGTCTCTGTGGACATGTTTCTGCTGGTGTCAGTACGGTACTGATTGTGTCTCTGTGGACATGTTTCTGGGGGTGTCAGTATGGCACTGATTGTGTCTCTGTGGACATGTTTCTGCTGGTGTCAGTACGGTACTGATTGTGTCTCTGTGGACATGTTTCTGGGGGTGTCAGTACAGTACTGATTGTGTCTCTGTGGACATGTTTCTGGTGGTGTCAGTACGGCACTGATTGTGTCTCTGTGGACATGTTTCTGCTGGTGTCAGTACGGTACTGATTGTGTCTCTGTGGACATGTTTCTGGGGGTGTCAGTACGGTACTGATTGTGTCTCTGTGGACATATTTCTGGGGGTGTCAGTATGGCACTGATTGTGTCTCTGTGGACATGTTTCTGGGGATGTCAGTACGGTACTGATTGTGTCTCTGTGGACATGTTTCTGGGGGTGTCAGTACGGTACTGATTGTGTCTCTGTGGACATGTTTCTGGTAATGTCAGTACGGCACTGATTGTGTCTCTGTGGACATGTTTCTGGAGGTGTCAGTACAGTACTGATTGTGTCTCTGTGGACATGTTTCTGGTGGTGTCAGTACAGTACTGATTGTGTCTCTGTGGACATGTTTCTGGGGGTGTCAGTACGGTGCTGATTGTGTCTCTGTGGACATGTTTCTGGGGGTGTCAGTACGGTACTGATTGTGTCTCTGTGGACATGTTTCTGGTGGTGTCAGTACGGTACTGATTGTGTCTCTGTGGACATGTTTCTGGAGGTGTCAGTACGGTACTGATTGTGTCTCTGTGGACATGTTTCTGGAGGTGTCAGTACAGTACTGATTGTGTCTCTGTGGACATGTTTCTGGTAATGTCAGTACGGCACTGATTGTGTCTCTGTGGACATGTTTCTGGTGGTGTCAGTACAGTACTGATTGTGTCTCTGTGGACATGTTTCTGGTGATGTCAGTACGGTACTGATTGTGTCTCTGTGGACATGTTTCTGGTGGTGTCAGTACGGTACTGATTGTGTCTCTGTGGACATGTTTCTGGGGTGTCAGTACGGTACTGATTGTGTCTCTGTGGACATGTTTCTGGAGGTGTCAGTACAGTACTGATTGTGTCTCTGTGGACATGTTTCTGGTGGTGTCAGTACAGTACTGATTGTGTCTCTGTGGACATGTTTCTGGGGGTGTCAGTACGGTACTGATTGTGTCTCTGTGGACATGTTTCTGGGGGTGTCAGTACGGTACTGATTGTGTCTCTGTGGACATGTTTCTGGTGGTGTCAGTACGGTACTGATTGTGTCTCTGTGGACATGTTTCTGGAGGTGTCAGTACGGTACTGATTGTGTCTCTGTGGACATGTTTCTGGAGGTGTCAGTACGGTACTGATTGTGTTTATGTGGACATGTTTCTGGAGGTGTCAGTACAGTACTGATTGTGTCTCTGTGGACATGTTTCTGGTGGTGTCAGTACGGTACTGATTGTGTCTCTGTGGACATGTTTCTGGTGGTGTCAGTACGGTACTGATTGTGTCTCTGTGGACATGTTTCTGGTGGTGTCAGTACGGTATTGATTGTGTCTCTGTGGACATGTTTCTGGTGGTGTCAGTACAGTACTGATTGTGTCTCTGTGGACATGTGTCTGGTGGTGTCGGTACGGTACTGATTGTGTCTCTGTGGACATGTTTCTGGTGGTGTCAGTACGGTACTGATTGTGTCTCTGTGGACATGTTTCTGGGGGTGTCAGTACGGTACTGATTGTGTCTCTGTGGACATGTTTCTGGTGGTGTCAGTACGGTACTGATTGTGTCTCTGTGGACATGTTTCTGGTGGTGTCAGTACGGTACTGATTGTGTCTCTGTGGACATGTTTCTGGGGGTGTCAGTACGGTACTGATTGTGTCTCTGTGGACATGTTTCTGGGGGTGTCAGTACGGTACTGATTGTGTCTCTGTGGACATGTTTCTGGGGGTGTCAGTACAGTACTGATTGTGTCTCTGTGGACATGTTTCTGGTGGTGTCAGTACAGTACTGATTGTGTCTCTGTGGACATGTTTCTGGTGGTGTCAGTACAGTACTGATTGTGTCTCTGTGGACATGTTTCTGGTGGTGTCAGTACAGTACTGATTGTGTCTCTGTGGACATGTTTCTGGTGGTGTCAGTACAGTACTGATTGTGTCTCTGTGGACATGTTTCTGGTGGTGTCAGTATGGTACTGATTGTGTCTCTGTGGACATGTTTCTGGTGGTGTCAGTACGGTACTGATTGTGTCTCTGTGGACATGTTTCTGGTGGTGTCAGGGGACACGATGCAGGTGGTTATTTGGTAATTTTGTTTTGGTTGGATTTCTATAAGTATATTCTTGCTATTGATATATGACCATAAGTCTTGGTAAACTAATTATGGTGCCCCGCGTGGGGTGGAACAAGGTAGGTGGTTAAGACTGAGGATAGAAATGTATTAAACAAGTTGACCACCAACACATACTGAGGCTTCTATCATGTGGTCTTGGCCTGTAGATGTCACTGAGCTCAGGTCATAGAAGGGATCTCGTTTCCCGATGACTGATATTCCCAATTCTTACTGACAGTGAAAAATGTATTTACAGACTGTAACTGCGAGTGCCAGGAAGCCAACCGCCCATTTTCTAAATGTTTACGTTCCCCTAAACCCCCCCCCCCCCCCGTGTTCGCCCATTAGGATCCGAAGAGCCACGCGGCAGTGTGACGTTCCAGGGTGACAATCCATGGAAAGTGGTGGCTCCACCCAGCAGATCTCATCCGATTGTCTCCGGCTCTGATTACAGTGTTTAGGCTCTTGACTGCGCTAATCTGCACGGACGCGTTGCGTGATGACTGGCTGTGTAATCAAAGATGATTTCTGGCTATGAGGAGATAATAGAGCGGGGAGAGAGAACGTGTGGGGATAAATCTCTGCTATTTCTAGACGCTGCTCTGTTATTTCCCGACATCCTCCCAGCTGGTACTTCTCCCGCATGAGGGCATCAGCTGTCCGAACGCCCACCGCGGCACCGCCGCTCGGGCCTGCAACTTCAATGTGCCATTGCATGTCAACTTATTGCTGATTATTGATTATAAAATAATCATCAAATACAAAATATAAGTAGATGTAGAAGGATGTTAGAGTGTAAGCTCCAGAGGTGCAGATGTGATTGGCTCTATGTTCTCTGTACAACGCTCCAGTATATGTCAGAGCTATATAAGTGTATAATAATAATAATAGTGTGTGACTGTGAGGGGGAGGGGACATTAGAGTGTAAGCTCCTCTGTACAGAGACTGATGTGACTGTGTGGGGGGGGGGGGGCATTAGAGTGTAAGCTCCTCTGTACAGAGACTGATGTGACTGTGGGGGGGGGGGCATTAGAGTGTAAGCTCCTCTGGTATAGAGACTGATATGACTGGCTCAGTGATCTCTGTACAGCACTGCTGTATATGTCAGAGCTATATAAATGTATAATAGTAATAGTGTGTGACTGTGGAGGGGGGGGGGGGACATTAGAGTGTAAGCTCCTCTGGTACAGAGACTGATGGGACTGGCTCAGTGATCTCTGTACAGCGCTGCGGTATATGTCAGAGCTATATAAATGTATAATAATAATAGTGTATGACTGTGGGGGAGGGGACATTAGAGTGTAAGCTCCTCTGGTACAGAGACTGAAGTGATTGGAACAGTGTTCGTTGTACAGTACTGTGGTATATGTCAGAGCTATATACAGATATATATCTGTACAGAGACTGATGTGACTGTGGGGGGGGGGGGCATTAGAGTGTAAGATCCTCTGTACAGAGACTGATGTGACTGTGGGGGGGAGGGGGGCATTAGAGTGTAAGCTCCTCTGGTACAGAGACTGATGTGACTGGCTCAGTGATCTCTGTACAGCGCTGCAGTATATGTCAGAGCTATATAATTGTATAATAATAATAGTGTGTGACTGTGAGGGGGAGGGGACATTAGAGTGTAAGCTCCTCTGTACAGAGACTGATGTGACTAGATTAGTGTTCTCTGTACAGCGCTGCAGTATATGTCAGAGCTATATAATTGTATAATAATAATAGTGTGTGACTGTGGGGGGGGGGGGGGGCATTAGAGTGTAAGCTCCTCTGTACAGAGACTGATGTGACTGGCTCTGTGATCTCTGTACAGCGCTGCGGAATATGTCAGAGCTATAGAAATGTATTATGGGATTACATGGTCTTATGCACCTCGCCTGATCCTCTAATGATGAACAAATGATCAGACGATGAATGCTGCTCTTCTGGTAATTTAAATCTCCGAGACGCGGTGTTCTCATTGCCTGCTGAACATATGTCCGATGAAGGGGGAGGTGAGGGGTCACCTGTACGTTGTATTGTCTGCCTGGATCTGCACAGGGACGGGAGACGCCTCACCTACTCTGCACTACGCCGTTCCTCGCTGGGGAAAATTGAAGAACAATGTAATCGGCACAAATAAACAAATTAGACTTTTTTTCCCGAGGACGGCAGGTAATCAGCCATGCGGTTGGCAGAAAAATGTTTTCTCGCGTCCCCCATGAATAAAATCACAGCAATAGAACTCACAGCTGCGATGGCCAATCAATGCAAGAACTACGTCTTTATTGGAAAGATAACCTCATGTAGCTCCTCCACCTTTTCTCAGATTGGTGACAATCCCCGGGGGCTCATTCACACGTAAGGAATCTGTTGTGGTGTATTAACACATGATGCGTTAAGGCCGCTCATTCATCATAAATGGGTTGCTAATGCATCACAACGGATCAAAAAAATGCACTTTTTTGAGATACTGTGGCCCGAATTCACGTAGAATTGCGTATCTTTGACAGGCAAGTGCCGTATTCTCAAACCAAAGTTGCGGCGGCGTAGCGTAATCAGGCTGGCGTAAGCCCGCCTAATTCAAATGTGGTAGATGTGGGCGTGTGTTATTTAAATTTAATGTGACCCCACGTAAATGACACTTTTTACGAACGGCGCATGCGCCGTCCATGAAAGTATCCCAGCGCGCATGCTCCAAATTAACCCGCAAGAAGCCAATGCTTTCGACGTGAACGTAAATGACGCCCAGCCCTATTCGCGAACGACTTACGCAAACAACGTAAAATTTTCAAACTTTGCGCCGGGAAAAGCCTAACGTAAACGGCGTATCTGTACTGCGTCGGCCAGGCGTACGTTAGTGAATTGGCGTATCTAGCTGATTTACATATTTGTAGGTGTAAATCAGCGTACACGCCCCTAGCGGCCAGCGTAAATATGCAGTTAAGATCCGACGGCGTAAGAGACTTACGCCGGTCGGATCTAATACAAATCTATGCGTAACTGATTCTAAGAATCAGGCGCATAGATACGACGGCTCGGACGGCTCTGGAGATACGCCGGCGTAACTCGTACGAGAATCCGGGCCAATATATTGTTGGGTTCAATTGTCCTGCTAGTTTCCTTGCCCAATTTTTTTGTTCCATTATCCTGCTAGTTTCCTTGCCCAGTTGTTGGGTTCAATTATCCTGCCAGATGCCTTGCCCCGTTGTTGGGTTTAATTGTCCTGCTAGTTTCCTTGCCCAATTTTTTTGTTCCATTAGCTAGTTTCCTTGCCCAATTGTTGGGTTCAATTGTCCTGCCAGATGCCTTGCCCAGTTGTTGGGTTTAATTGTCCTGCTAGTTTCCTTGCCCAATTTTTTTGTTCCATTAGCTAGTTTCCTTGCCCAATTGTTGGGTTCAATTGTCCTGCCAGATGCCTTGCCAAGTTGTTGGGTTTAATTGTCCTGCTAGTTTCCTTGCCCAATTTTTGGGCTCCATTATCCTGCTAATTTCCTTGCCCAGTTGTCGGGTTTAATTGTCCTGCCAGATGCCTTGCCCAGTTGTTGGGTTTAATTGTACTGCTAGTTTCCTTGCCCAATTTTTGGGTTCCATTATCTTGCTAGTTTCCTTGCCCAATTGTTGGGTTCAATTGTCCTGCCAGATGCCTTGCACAGTTGTTGGGTTCAATTGTCCTGCCAGATGCCTTGCCCAGTTGTTGGGTTTAATTGTCCTGCTAGTTTCCTTGCCCAATTTTTTTGTTCCATTATCCTGCTAGTTTCCTTACCCAATTGTTGGGTTCAATTATCCTGCTGGTTTCCTTGCCTGATTGTTGGGTTTAATTGTCCTGCCAGATGCCTTGACCAATTGTTGGGTTCAATTGTCCTGCTGGTTTCCTTGCCTGATTGTGAGATGTAATTGTCCTGCTGGTTTCCTTGCCTGATTGTGAGATGTAATTGTCCTGTTACTCTATGTCTGCTACACAGATTGATTCCCAGATTCTGCCATTGGCATGTTCCTCGTATTCTGATCTTGCTGCCTGCACTGAACTCTACTCCTCTGAAATTGCTATCAACACTGTCTGAGGGTTCCGGTCACCAAATTTCATTCCTTACCGGTAACAATTGCAAAATCCAGGTTCCTCCTGACTATCTCAGACTTTCTCCTTCACACCAAACCTAAGACCTGTCACCAGACGAGTCACGATTCTTTTAGGGACTATCCCCAGCAGAGCAGAACTTTGTGTCACTTCTGACTAGTGTGTCCAGTAGCCAGTAGCCCAGGAGTGCCCCGAGCAGCGAGACTTGCCTAAGTTCTGGCATTTCAAACCTTGAGGACAAAGAAAGCTGCAGTGAGTTGGCATAGGCTGGGCCAGGGCTGACTGAAGTAAGTTTCTGGTCGCCGATTTCCATTCCTTGCTGGTAACATTCGCAACAGTTGGGTTTCTTCTGACCATCTCAGAGTTTCTCCTTCACACCAGGCTGCGGACCTGTCACCACAAGTGTAACACCAGTTTTTAGGACTATCACCAGCAGAGCAGAACCTTGTGTTACTTCTAACTAGAGTGTTCTGCAGGGGTAGCCCAGGAGTGCCGTGTATGGGCCCTGAGCAGGTGGACTTGCCCGAGTCCTGGCATTTCCAACCTTGAGGGCACTGTAGCTTTCTCTGCTCTCAAGGATGGACATACCAGGACTTGGGCAAGTTGGCGCTGTAGCTCTCTCTGCTCTCAAGGATGGACATACCAGGACTTGGGCAAGTTGGCACTGTAGCTTTCTCTGCTCTCAAGGATGGACATACCAGGACTTGGGCAAGTTGGCACTGTAGCTCTCTCTGCTCTGATGGATGGGCATACCAGGACTTGGGCAAGTTGGAGCTGTAGCTCTCTCTGCTCTCAAAGGTGGAAATGCCAGGACTTGGGCAAGTTGGCACTGTAGCTTTCTCTGCTCTCAAAGGTGGAAATACCAGGACTTGGGCAAGTTGGCGCTGTAGCTCTCTCTGCTCTCAAAGGTGGAAGAACCAGGACTTGGGCAAGTTGGCGCTGTAGCTCTCTCTGCTCTCAAGGAAGGACATACCAGGACTTGGGCAAGTTGGCACTGTAGCTCTCTCTGCTCTCAAAGGTGGAAATACCAGGACTTGGGCAAGTTGACGCTGTAGCCTTCTCTGCTCTCAAAGGTGGAAATACCAGGACTTGGGCAAGTTGGCGCTGTAGCTCTCTCTGCTCTCAAAGGTGGAAATACCAGGACTTGGGCAAGTTGGCACTGTAGCTCTCTCTGCTCTCAAAGGTGGAAATACCAGGACTTGGGCAAGTTGGCACTGTAGCTTTCTCTGCTCTTAAAGATGAACATACCAGGACTTGGGCAAGTTGGCGCTGTAGCTCTCTCTGCTCTCAAAGGTGGAAATACCAGGACTTGGGCAAGTTGGCACTGTAGCTCTCTCTGCTCTCAAAGGTGGAAATACCAGGACTTGGGCAAGTTGGCACTGTAGCTCTCTCTGCTCTGAAGGATGGACATACCAGGACTTGGGCAAGTTGGAGCTGTAGCTCTCTCTGCTCTCAAAGATGGAAATACCAGGACTTGGGCAAGTTGGCACTGTAGCTTTCTCTGCTCTCAAGGATGGACATACCAGGACTTGGGCAAGTTGGTGATGTAGCTCTCTCTGCTCTCAATGGTGGAAATACCAGGACTTGGGTAAGTTGGCACTGTAGTTTTCTCTGCTCTCAAGGAAGGACATACCAGGACTTTGGCAAGTTGGTGCTGTAGCCTTCTCTGCTCTCAAAGGTGGAAATACCAGGACTTGGGCAAGTTGGCACTGTAGTTTTCTCTGCTCTCAAGGAAGGACATACCAGGACTTGGGCAAGTTGGTGCTGTAGCTTTCTCTGCTCTCAAGGAAGGACATACCAGGACTTGGGCAAGTTGGCACTGTAATTTTCTCTGCTCTCAAGGATGGACATACCAGGACTTGGGCAAGTTGGCGCTGTAGCTCTCTCTGCTCTCAAGGAAGGACATACCAGGACTTGGGCAAGTTGGCGCTGTAGCTTTCTCTGCTCTCAAGGAAGGACATACCAGGACTTGGGCAAGTTGGCGCTGTAGCTTTCTCTGCTCTCAAGGAAGGACATACCAGGACTTGGGCAAGTTGGCACTGTAATTTTCTCTGCTCTCAAGGATGGACATACCCAGACTTGGGCAAGTTGGCTCTGTAGCTTTTTTTTCTGCTTTCAAGGATGGGAATACCAACACTTAGGTAAGTTGGCAGCAGTAGACCAGAAGTGCCATATATGGGCCCCGTGCAGGTGGACTTGCCCAAGTCCTGGTATTTCCAACCTTGAGGGCAGAAAAAGCTGTAATAAGCTGGCAAAGGCAAGACCAGTGCCTGACTGCCCAAGTAACCCTAGACTGCAACCAGCAATGGGACATGGTCCTGAGGTCCAGGTTTCACAGGTTCCTGTGTGTGGCTAAACCTGGGGTCTGAGGGACTGAGTTTTAGTATTAGAGGGGACAATTGACAGAGAGAGGAGGCAAGCATACCATTCAATGTAAGCTACCGGAGATCCAGGTAGGGGGCTCAGCCCTGGTGCCCTTAAACTAGCTCTAGTTTAGTAAAGGCAACAAATATTCCTGATTCTAGCAATTGCTTGTGATTATCGAGCCATATCTGTGCCACAAGAGAACAGGAATTGTGCAGCTGGCTGTAGGCTGTGAGTGAACTGCACTGGCAGGTCCGGGCCTTTTGGTGCCCACAGCATCTGCCTCTTCTGCCTTCCCACCACCTTGATTCCAATCCTACCAGACACATTGGGATGAATTGTGCAATAGAGGTCTGGAAATGTTACATGATTGGCTTGCCGTGACGTGGCGGCACGTGGCCGGATCGCGCAGGATATATGGAAAGGCTTAATATATGTACATTTGTTGCCGCGGGATGATTACAGGCGTCTTAGGGAGCCAATTTTTTCCATAAGCAGCTTACAAACAATCCAGATTGGATTTTATCACTGGGCCTCCATAAACAATCCCCGATCTACCACTTGATGGCTTTCGCGCTCTCCCGCAGTATTTCAATATAAATGTAAAAAATCCGATTACAGCATTGGCGGGCTGCTATAGATAAATAAGATGCCGGACCGCGCGACCCCACAGAGTTTACAGATGGAGAACCGAGGTGGGCAAACCCCAGAAAGGCATCATGGCCATGTCACGAAGGCCGAGGAACACACCAGACAGGTCAGGGATAAAGTTGTGGAGAAGTATAAAGCAGGGTTCGGTTATAAAAAAAAATCTCCCAAGCTTTGAAGATCTCACAGAGCTTCTGTTCAATCCATCATCGGAAAATGGAAAGAGTATGACACAACCGCAAACCTACCAAGACACGGCCGTCCACCTAAACTGACCGGGCCGGGCAAGGAAAGCATTCATCAGAGAAGCAGCCAAGAGGTCCATGGTAACTCTGGGGGAGCTGCACAGGAGCTGCACAGCTCAGGGGGGAGAATCTGTCCACAGGACAACTATTAGTGGTCTCTCCACAAATCTGCCCTTTATGAAAGAGTGACAAGAAGAAAGACATTGGAGAAAGAAAGACATACAAAGTCCTGTTTGAAGTTTGTGAGAAGCCATGTGGGGGAGGGGACACAGCAAACATGTGGAAGAAGGCGCTCTGGTCACATGGCACCAAAATGCAACTTTTTGGCCTAAAAGCAAAACGCTATGTGTGGGGAAAACTAACACTGCACATCACCCTGAACACACCATCCCCACTGTGAAACATGGTGGTGGCAGCATCATGTGGTGGGGATGCTTTTCTTCAGCAGGGACAGGGAATCTGGTCAGAGTTGATGGGAAGATGGATGGAGACAAATACAGGACAATCTTAGAAGAAAACCTGTTAGAGTCTACAAAAGACTTGAGACCGGGGGGGGGGGGGGTTCACCTTCCAGCAGGACAATGACCTTAATTACTTGCTGACCTGCCGTCGTCGTTTTACGGTGGCAGGTTGGCTCCCTTGCGCGAGAGCCCGTAGCTCTACGTTGGCTCTCGCGCAGGCCACTAGGGGCGCGCGCGCCCCCCGCTCGCCCCAACTCCCGTGCGTGTGCCTGGCAGGCACTATCGCCGCCGGGCACACGCGATCGCTCGTTACAGAGCGGGGACCGGGAGCTGTGTGTGTAAACACACAGCTCCCGGTCCTGTCAGGGAGGGAAATGCTGATCTTCTGGAGTGTCCGCCATAATGTCACAGTACCGAAAAAAAAAAACTGGTCGCCGCCATTACTAGTAAAAAAAAAAAATATTAATAAAAATGCCATAAAAATATACCCTATTTTGTAAACGCTATAACTTTTGCGCAAACCAATCAATAAACACTTATTGCGATTTTTTTTACGAAAAATATGTAGAAGAATACGTATCGGCCTAAACTGAGGAAAAAAAAAGTTTTTTTATAAATTTTTGGGGGATATTTATTATAGCAAAAAGTAAAAAATATTATTTTTTTTTCAAAATTGTCGCTTTATTTTTGTTTATAGCGCAAAAAATAAAAACCGCAGAGGCGATCAAATACCACCAAAAGAAAGCTCTATTTGTGGGAAAAAAAGGACGCCAATTTTGTTTGGGATCCACGTCGCACGACCGTGCAATTGTCAGTTATTTGCGATTGGCAGTGCCGAATCGCAAAAAGTGCTCTGGTCTTTGACCAGCAATATGGTCCGGGGGTTAAGTGGTTAAAGTACAGCCAGAGCTACAAGGGAATGGTTTACATCAAAGCCTATTCATGTGTTAGAATGGCCCAGTCACAGTCCAGACCTAAATCCCATTGAGAATCTGTGGCCAAGACTTGAAAATTGCTGATCACAGACGCTCTCCATCCAATCTGACAGAGCTTGAGATATTTTACAAAGAAAAAGAATGGAGGAGAAATGTCCCTCTCTAGATGGGCAAAGCTGGTAGAGACACCCCCAAAAAGACTTGTAGAGAAAGGGGGTTCTACAAAGTATTGACTCCGGGGGGGCGCCATAAAAATGCCCCTCCCCCCCACACTTTTCACACATTTATTTGTATTATTTATCATTTTCCTTTGTGTTGGTCTCTCACATAAAAATCCCAATAAAATACATTTACGTTTTTTTGTTTGGAACATTTCAAGAGGGTATGAATACTTTTTCAAGGTACTGTCGTATTTCCAAATTGCATCACTTGAGTGACAGCGCTGAGTCTGGTGATATCACATCCAAGATGGTGGCACCAAGCAACAGTCTTGGGGGGGTTTGGGCGTCTACAACCAAGAGAAATTTCCACTTTAAAGTCGGCCATGTCACGGCTTCCAATTAACAATCTCACGTTTTCGAAAAACAGAAAAAAAATGAAAATAAAAGGATAAAAATCGGACCTTTCCCTCGGCGCTCGCCGTGATTAAACTTTCATTTTTAATCTGAGAGCGACTTGTTTCTAAACACATTGTGACTGGAAGGGGTGATTTGAATTTCCATCGTCTCCTCCGTCTGCCATCATCCCGTCCTAATTATAATAAAGGATCTCTTCTCCCCGGCCGGGAGGCGGCTGACGCGGGGGGGGGGGGGGGACCCCACACTCTTCTCTCTCTGATATAAATATAAATGAATTATTTGTTACCGCTGTGAGGAGGAAGAGATGCATTCGGGGATCACTTATATCAAACTCATGGATTTAATTACTGGGGAGATAGAAAATCAACGCTGCATATGATGTCATCATTCGCCTAACAAAAAATAGGATAGGAGTGTTGTGTGCAATGAAATAATTTTCTTCTATTATTATTTTTATATATTAAATATTAATAAGAAGAAAAATATAAACCTGTTAATAAATAAAAATAATAATAAAATAAGAATGGAAAACCTCAAAAAGGGGCGGGATTTTCATCATCATCACTAATAATAATAATAAGAGGAAGAATGGAAAACCGCAAAAAGGGGCGGGATTTTCAGGGCTACAAAAATGTAACTAAAAAAATAAAATAAAAAAATATACAAATTTATTACATGATATAAATACAATTTGAAAATAACATGATGCAGAATAAAAGATCATTGTTTTCTATTATTATTTTTATATATTAAATATTAATAAGAAGAAAAATATAAACCTGTTAATAAATAAAAATAATAATAATACATTATTATTATGATCATCATCACTAATAATAATAAAAGAAAGAATGGAAAACCTCAAAAAGGGGCTGGATTTTCATCATCATCACTAATAATAATAAGGGGAAGAATGGAAAACCTCAAAAAGGGGCGGGATTTTCATCATCATCACTAATAATAATAATAATAAGAGGAAGAACGGAAAACCGCAAAAAGCGGCGGGATTTTCATCATCATCACTAATAATAATAATAAGAGGAAGAACGGAAAACCGCAAAAAGGGGCGGGATTTTCATAATCATCACTAATAATAATAGGAGAAAGAATGGAAAACCTCAAAAAAGGGGCGGGATTTTCATCATCACTAATAATAATAAAAGGAAGAATGGAAAACCTCAAAAAGGGGCGGGATTTTCATCATCATCACTAATAATAATAAGAGGAAGAATGGAAAACTTTAAAAAGGGGCGGGAATTTCATCATCATCACTAATAATAATAAGAGGAAGAATGGAAAACCTCAAAAAGGGGGCGGGATTTTCATCATCATAACTAATAATAATAAGAGGAAGAATGGAAAACTTTAAAAAGGGGCGGGAATTTCATCATCATCACTAATAATAATAAGAGGAAGAATGGAAAACCTCAAAAAGGGGCTGGATTTTCATCATCATCACTAATAATAATAAGGGGAAGAATGGAAAACCTCAAAAAGGGGCGGGATTTTCATCATCATCACTAATAATAATAATAATAAGAGGAAGAACGGAAAACCGCAAAAAGCGGCGGGATTTTCATCATCATCACTAATAATAATAATAAGAGGAAGAACGGAAAACCGCAAAAAGGGGCGGGATTTTCATAATCATCACTAATAATAATAGGAGAAAGAATGGAAAACCTCAAAAAAGGGGCGGGATTTTCATCATCACTAATAATAATAAAAGGAAGAATGGAAAACCTCAAAAAGGGGCGGGATTTTCATCATCATCACTAATAATAATAAGAGGAAGAATGGAAAACTTTAAAAAGGGGCGGGAATTTCATCATCATCACTAATAATAATAAGAGGAAGAATGGAAAACCTCAAAAAGGGGGCGGGATTTTCATCATCATAACTAATAATAATAAGAGGAAGAATGGAAAACCGCAAAAAGGGGGCGGGATTTTCATCATCATAACTAATAATAATAAGAGGAAGAATGGAAAACCGCAAAAAGGGGGCGGGATTTTCATCATCATAACTAATAATAATAAGAGGAAGAATGGAAAACCGCAAAAAGGGGGCGGGATTTTCATCATCATCATCACTAATAATAATAAGAGGAAGAATGGAAAACCGCAAAAAGGGGGCGGGATTTTCATCATCATCATCACTAATAATAATAATAAGAGGAAGAACGGAAAACCTCAAAAAGGGGCGGGATTTTCTCATCATCACTAATAATAATAATAAGAGGAAAAATGGAAAACCGCAAAAAGGGGCGGGATTTTCTCATCATCACTAATAATAATAATAAGAGGAAAAATGGAAAACCGCAAAAAGGGGCGGGATTTTCAGGGCAACAAAAATGTAACTAAAAAAATATACAAAGTTATTACATGATATAAATACAATTTGAAAATAACATGATGCAGAATAAAAGATTCAGATTGGAAATATGACAATGATGCAGTCCGTCATTTGGATACCCGTCACCAGACCAACTGATGACAAGTAAGGCGGATACTTTCTATTATTATTTTTATATATTACCGTATTTATCGGCGTATATGGCGCACTTTTTTGCCCTGAAAATCAGGGCAAAATCGTGGGTGCGCGATATACGCCGATACCCGCTTTCCCGCGCCGAGTTTTGAATACTGCGCCGACATATACCGAACGCAGTACACTCGGGTATATTCGGCCAGTCTCGGCTTCTTCCGCGGTCACGTCCTGGACGTACAGGACGTGAGCGCGACAGTTGCCGAGCCTGCCCGAATGTACTGCGCTCGGTATATGCTGGCGCAGTATTCAAAACTCGGCGCGGAAAAACGAGCGGGGAGGACGCGAGGACGCCGCAGAAGGACGCCGGACCCCGCCGAAGAGGACACCGGACCCGCCGAAGAGGACACCGGACCCGCCGCAGAAGGACACCAAAGCCGCAGAAGGACACCGGACCCGACGAGGCCGCCGATGGACGCCGCGCAAGACACCAAAACTGTAAGTACAAAAATAACTTTTTTACCACAGGATTGGGGGTCACTTTAGGGGTGCGCGGTATACGCGGGAGCGCGTTATACCGCGATAAATACGGTAAATATTAATAAGAAAAAATATATAAACCTGTTAATAAATAATAATACATTATTATTATTATGATCATCATCACTAATAATAAAAATAACAGGAAGAAGAATATTTATTGAGATTAATCTACTTCTACTACAGTTTTTTTAAATATTGGTATCCATAATAATAATAGCATTAATAATAATGGATTTATATTATAGTTATTATTATCCCATTTATTATTATTATTATCATCATTATTATTTGCAATAAATATAATAATAATTATAGTAGTATTAATAATAATAATTATTATTGTTATTATTATTAATATACATTATTTTAGTAATAATAACAATAATAATAACAGTATTATTAATTATATTAATAATAATAAACTATATTATAGTTACCTGTATTATTATTATCCATTATATTAGTACTAATATAGCGCCCCCTTACTTTCAGTATGGGCACTACGCTAAAGTTAGTGGGGAATGGGAGAGTTATTTTGCTCCCATTCACAATTTGTTAAATTGCAGGGCTGCTGTCCTTTCAGAACTGTCTTGTAGGTCAGTCTGCGTTTCAGGGGTGCGATCCCACCCCTGGGCGACAGTTGGCGCTAGAGAGGTTCTGGCAGAGCCACTTTTCCCCAGCAGCCAATTAGAGGAGTTTTTCCCTAGGGAAGGGTATATCTGGGGCGGTCGCCATTGATTCTGGGCTGTCGCCGTCATCTTCTTCTCTTCGCGGGGTCCGAGTTCCAGGTGCGGCATCCACCTTCAGGGTGCGCGCATCCATGGACCCCGCCACCATGGCCTACCTGGCCGAAGTTGCGCACCATGCGGAGCTTCATCCTGATGATGAGAGGGGCCCCAGCGACTTGCTGGGTTCCCAACCTTTGCTAAGAGGATCCTGAGCTGAGAGCTGTGCGGTGGGGAGTCGGCTCAGGGAGAACCCAGAGAGAGGTTATCCAGGAGGCCTGAACGAACCATCGGGGGGATCTGGTCACCACACCTGAAATTTACTGGGAGGATTCACTCAATCCAATTATTGTATCTTGAATCGCTAGGCCTGTGGCAGAGGTCTGTTCCTCCCAGCGATCTACAAGTGACACCTCGGTAGGGTGACCACATTTCCAAACTACCATTCAGGGACACCCCCACTTCCCAAAAATCAGCTTGAGCTGTAACGAATCACAGCACAGTGATTGGACACAAGAGGTGGGATTTAGGATTTTTCCAATCACACGCAGGGGGCGGGGATTGTGCTCCTCCAGGCAAGTACTGTCAGTGAGTAAAGCCGTGATGTGGTGGCCTTTTTTGGGGGCATCAGATTGGCCCGGAAGGTGGCTGTGTCAGTTTCATTCAGGGACACTCTATTGTCCTGGAATGAATGTGTCCGGGACAGACCTGCAAAATGCGGGACTGTCCCGGGCAATCCAGGACATGTGGTCACCCTACACCTCGGCTGCCAGGCTTGTGGCAGAAGTCTGTCCGGGGGCACTTCACCCATTCTGGCTAGAGTGGCGACGAACTGATCTCATTGATTACAAAGAGCAGGACTGCTCTCTTCATATCCAAGGCCTGATACTAAAGTTCTTCTCATGCTTCATCAACCTTTTCTATCCTGTCTTATGTTGATGTTGGCCATGTTGGGCCTTGGAACAAAGCATTGAAAAACCCAATTGATGACTGGACCTTCGCTCATTGCCTCAACTCACTAGTATCACCCCTAGACACCCTGCAAGGTAACTCAATATGCCGATCCCACAAACAAACCAGCGGCTCCTGCAGGGGTAGCGCTACATTAATAATAATATTAAAACCATTATTATTATTATTAATAATAATATTAATAATAATAATAATAATAATACAACTATTTATATTATAGTTACTTTTAATATTATCCCATATATTATAATTATTATTATTATATTAATATGATCATCATTATTATTATTATAAATCATTGTTATTATTATTATTATCCCATATATTATTATTATTATTATTATTATTATTGTCATTATTATTTGCAATAAATATAATAATAAGTATAGTGGTATTAATAATAATTATTATTATTATTATTATTATTAATATACATTATATTAGTAATAATAACAATAATAATAACAGTATTATTAATTATATTAATAATATTTATAATAATAAACTATATTATAGTTACCTGTATTATTATTATCCATTATATTAGTACTAATAATAACAATAATAATATTAAAACCATTATTATTATTATTAATAATAATAATAATAATAATAATAATAATAATAATAATAATAATAATATTATTATTAATAATACAACTATTTATATTATAGTTAATTTTAATATTATCCCATATATTATTATTATAGTAATATGATCATTATTATTATTATTATTATTATAATTAAAAATAATTGTTGTTAAATTATTATTATCATTATTGTTACTATTATTCCTAGGGAAGAGTTTACAATTCCATCCAGTCCTCTGTCTGCAAAAAGTAAACTATTAGCAACAGAACGAAATGTTAACAGATCAATCCACTCAAATGTGAAGAGAAAAGTAAGGCTCTGGCTGCCTAGAAGTCTTTTGCATTCTAACACTAAGCTCTCCCGGCTTTCATTCCCAACTTCAAATTAGTGCATCTGGGGGATTGGGATGTTCCTGTTCCCCTCATAATGGGCACAGCGGGTGTACAGACACAGGAACTCAGCACAGGGATGGTGGGAACCCCTCATAATGGGCACAGCGGGTGTACAGACACAGGAACTCAGCACAGGGATGGTGGGAACCCCTCATAATGGGCACAGCGGGTGTACAGACCCAGGAACTCAGCACAGGGATGGTGGGAACCCCTCATAATGGGCACAGCGGGTGTACAGACCCGGGAACTCAGCACAGGGATGGTGGGAACCCCTCATAATGGGCACAGTGGGTGTACAGACCCAGGAACTCAGCACAGGGATGGTGGGAACCTCTCATAATGGGCACAGCGGGTGTACAGACCCGGGAACTCAGCACAGGGATGTTCCTGTTCCCCTCATAATGGGCACAGCGGGTGTACAGACCCAGGAACTCAGCACAGGGATGGTGGGAACCCCTCATGCTGGGCACATCAGGTGTACAGACCCGGGAACTCAGCACAGGGATGGTGGGAACCCCTCATAATGGGCACAGCGGGTGTACAGACCCAGGAACTCAGCACAGGGATGGTGGGAACCCCTCATAATGGGCACAGCGGGTGTACAGACCCGGGAACTCAGCACAGGGATGGTGGGAACCCCTCATAATGGGCACAGTGGGTGTACAGACCCAGGAACTCAGCACAGGGATGGTGGGAACCTCTCATAATGGGCACAGCGGGTGTACAGACCCAGGAACTCAGCACAGGGATGGTGGGAACCTCTCATAATGGGCACAGCGGGTGTACAGACCCGGGAACTCAGCACAGGGATGGTGGGAACCTCTCATAATGGGCACAGCGGGTGTACAGACCCAGGAACTCAGCACGGGGATGGTGGGAACCTCTCATAATGGGCACAGCGGGTGTACAGACCCGGGAACTCAGCACAGGGATGGTGGGAACCCCTCATAATGGACACAGCGGGTGTACAGACCCGGGAACTCAGCACAGGGATGGTGGGAACCCCTCATAATGGGCACAGCGGGTGTACAGACCCGGGAACTCAGCAAAGTGATGGTGGGAGCCCCTCATAATGGGCACAGCGGGTGTACAGACCCGGGAACTCAGCACAGGGATGGTGGGAACCCCTCATAATGGGCACAGCGGGTGTACAGACCTGGGAACTCAGCACAGGGATGGAGGGAACCCCTTATAACTAACTTGACTTACATTTGACATTGCAAAGGTGTTCAGTAGGATTGAGGTCAGGGTTCTGTAGAGGACACTTGAGTTCCTCCACACCAAACTGGTCGTCCATGTCTTTATGGAAGTGGCTTTGTACATAGGGGGGTCTTCACCAAGGTTGGAAGAGCACAATGGTCTACGATGTCTGAACTGAGAAGGGATTTCACAGACTTTTGGTCATATAGTGTATATATATATATATATATATATTTTTATTTCCTGGAGTGATAAGTTGAAGTCTCATTTTGAAGAGTGATATGTGCCGTCTTTGACTATAAAAAGAACAAAAATAAGAAGGGTGGGAGGGGGGGGGGGCAGATTACATTTTCTAGACCTGAAAGATTTATTGAGTCAGACAACTCCCCTCTGGTTATGGTTTGGGGCTAATATGATATCGCCGAGGACGGTTAGGCGTCCGTTCGGTACGAAGGAGCTCTCCGAGTCAAACCCTCAGAAAGCAAATATTTTCAGAGCCGAGGTACAAGGAGGGTAATTGAAAGGTTGCCGAGTATCGTTTTTATTAAAGAGAGCGAGGCGGAAAAAAACAATCTCCGGGATTAGCTGCAGACGCTGTGTGATGGATGATTCCAGGCGGAATGAACCGCGATTCCGGGGTGAGCCGTACTTACACCGCGGACTCATGGAGGGAAGAAGACGAGGACGTTCATTAAATGAAAAAAACATCTCTGTTTTTATAGTAGCAACATATAGTAGGTGAAAGGGGTAGAAACCATTACCCTCTGCGTAATGCTCTGTACGACCTTGGAGGTCCTTAAACACATAAAGAGTATATATATATATATATATATATATATATATACACTGCTCAAAAAAATTAAAGGAACACTTTGAAAACATAAGATCTCAACGGGCAAAAATCTCATGCTGAATATCTATACTGGTATGGACTGGGTAATGTGTTGGGATCTATACTGGTATGGACTGGGTAATGTGTTGGGATCTATACTGGTATGGACTGAGTAATATGTTGGGATCTATACTGGTATGGACTGGGTAATGTGTTGGGATCTATACTGGTATGGACTGAGTAATGTGTTGGAATCTATACTGGTATGGACTGGGTAATGTGTTGGGATCTATACTGGTATGGACTGGGTAATGTGTTGGGATCTATACTGGTATGGACTGAGTAATGTGTTGGAATCTATACTGGTATGGACTGGGTAATGGGATGGGATCTATACTGGTATGGACTGGGTAATGGGATGGGATCTATACTGGTATGGACTGGGTAATGTGTTGGAATCTATACTGGTATGGACTGGGTAATGGGATGGGATCTATACTGGTATGGACTGGGTAATGTGTTGGGATCTATACTGGTATGGACTGGGTAATGGGATGGGATCTATACTGGTATGGACTGGGTAATGTGTTGGGATCTATACTGGTATGGACTGGGTAATGTGTTAGGATCTATACTGGTATGGACTGGGTAATGGGATGGGATCTATACTGGTATGGACTGGGTAATGTGTTGGAATCTATACTGGTATGGACTGGGTAATGTGTTAGGATCTACACTGGTATGGACTGGGTAATGTGTTAGGAATGAAAGGATGGCACATCGTTTGATGGAAATAAAAAATTATCCACCTACACTGGTATGGACTGGGTAATGTGTAAGGATCTATACTGGTATGGACTGGGCAATGTGTTAGGAATGAAAGGATGGCACATCGTTTGATGGAAATAAAAAATTATCCACCTACACTGGTATGGACTGGGCAATGTGTTAGGAATGAAAGGATGGCACATCGTTTGATGGAAATAAAAAATTATCCACCTACACTGGTATGGACTGGGTAATGTGTAAGGATCTATACTGGTATGGAGTGGGTAATGTGTTGGGATCTATATTGGTATGGACTGGGTAATGTGTTAGGATCTATACTGGTATGGTCTGGGTAATGTGTAAGGATATATACTGGTATGGACTGGGTAATGTGTTGGGATCTATACTGGTATGGACTGGGTAATGTGTTGGAATCTATACTGGTATGGACTGGGTAATGTGTTGGGATCTATACTGGTATGGACTGGGTAATGTGTTGGGATCTATACGGATATGGACTGGGTAATGTGTTGGGATCTACACTGGTATGGACTGGGTAATGTGTTAGGAATGAAAGGATCGTTTGATGGAAATAAAAAATTATCCACCTACACTGGTATGGATTGGGTAATGTGTAATACACACCATCACTTTATGTGATGAAAAAAAATGACGTTTTTAAAAATGTCACTTTAATTGACTGTGTGTGGGGGAAAACGTCGTTTTATGTCTTGTAAAAAACGACCAAAAAAATTGAAGCATGCTTCAATTTTATGTGTCGTTTTTCAAAAGTTCACTTTTTACTTCACAGAAATTGACCGTGTGTAGCAAAAAACGTCGTTTTCTAAGACGTTTTTTCATCCACGCATGCCCAGAAGCTACTTATGAAGCAAGCTTCAATGGTAAAACGTGGTGAACGTAACCTCACTTTGCTAGAACATTGTGAGAAAAACGATGGTGTGTAGGCAACTTCGTCTTTGAAAATTGAAGTTTCAAAAACGTAATTTTTTACTTCACAGAAAGTGTCGTTTTTTTTCATCACATAAAGTGATGGTGTGTATGCGGCATAAGAATCTATACTGATATGGAGTGGATAATGCGTTGGGATCTATACTGGTATGGACTGGGTAATGTGTTGAGATCTATACTGGTATTATCCAAAGGTATTATAGAAAAAAGTATTGCTGTTGAATGCAGAATTACGGCAAAGATCTGCCACAATTATCCAAAGGTCAAGCCTCGTACACACGATAGGTTAACCAGAGGACAGCGGTCTAAAGGACAGTTTTCATCGGTCAAAACCGATCGTGTGTGGGCCCCATTGGTTATTTAACCATAGGTAAAAAAAAAAAGACAACTTGCTTTAAAATTAACCGATGGATTCCTAACCGATAGGTCAAAACCGATCGTTAGTAGGCACGACCATCGGTTAAAAATCCACGCATGCTCAGAATCAAGTCGACGCATGCTTGGAAGCATTGAACTTCGTTTTTTTCAGCACGTCGTTGTGTTTTACGTCACCGCGTTCTGACGCGATCGGTTATTTAACCTGTAGTGTGTAGGCCTGACGGACCATCAGTCAGCTTCATCGGTTAACCTAGGACAACGGTCCTTCAGACCGTTGTCCTCTGGTTAACCTATCGTGTGTACGAGGCTTTAGTACACACGATCGGAGTATCCGATGGTCTAAAATTCGATGGATTTTTTCATCGGAATTCCGTTCCAGCTGTCTTGCATACACTCTGTCAGACTAAATTCCGACCGTCCAAAACGCGGTGACGTACAACACTACGACGAGCCGAGAAAAATTAAGTTCAATGCTTCTGAGCATGCGTGGATTCTTCTCCGACGGAATTCCACACAGACGATCGGAATTTCTCATCTGATTTTTTTTCCATCGTAAGAATTTAAAACATGTTCTATTTTTTTACTCCGATTGGGGGAAAAAAGTGCGATGGGCCCCACACACACACGATCGGAATTTCCGATGAAAAAAGTCCACCTGACTTTTTTTCATCGGAAATTCCGATCGTGTGTGTATGCGGCATAAGAATACACATTTAGCTCTTGTATGAAGATAATATTTGTGCAACCTAATTGGGGAGATTGCCAAGTGGCAGGACTGCCTTTGCACCTCCACCCCCCAACCCACCCTTTAGCAACCCTATAATAATACTGAGCGGTCTGCGGGGAGATTGTAAATCATGGAGGTGACGCCCAACTACTACCTGCTGGACCAGTCAAAGATGTGAGATACATATTGTAACGGTCAGGGGTTAACGCCGTTACGATATTCCATTCCACCAACCCAAGACAGTTTCCGACACTCCACAATCCAGCAGACAGGACCCATTGGATTTCCCCCAGAATAACAAGACACAGCTCTGTTCTCTGGTTCCAAACAGATCGACTTTAATGGTAAACTCAGGTTTGTGATATACAGTTAGAAGCCCCAAGAAACAATGGCTTAACTCCACCCACAACATGACACAATGGGTGCTCAATACACATTCCTTTAGATAATGACATTCAGATAATCTACATGAACTAATTACTAGTCATTTACCCAGACGTTCTGACTCCGCGATAAGCTATTCTCACCTTCTACACAATACACATTCCTTTAGTAAACATAAGTCAGACGTCTGACCTTTAGAGTGTGTTAACTCACAACACATATTAGCATCAATAGAACTTTCACACAATACAGGGTTAGTTAGCATAGCACCATGAAATATCTTAGGAGCCAGACTTAATTAACACAATAGACAATAGAATGCAATCACAGCAAGCTTTTATCACTACAGCCAGGTAGCTGGAGGTGATTAACATCAATTAATATCTCAACAGTCTATGTTCCACATTGAAGGAGACAGACACTCTATTGACCTGTTGTGTTCAGAATGAAAAAACGTGTAATATTTCAAGATATCCTGCAATAAATGAATTATTATTACTGTCCCATCTTATGTAATCCATGATATCAGTTCTCAGTCATCCTATGCCCCTAGTGGACATAGGATGACCCTAGACACAAGAGTCATTGGTGAAGCTGACAAAGGAGTCCCCCGTATCCTTCAAGAGCCTCTGGGTCCCACGGGCCATACCGTTACACATATGAAACCAGCAGACTGCTGCCACGTCCCCCATCGGTAACACCGAGCACATACAGGTTAGTGGTATAGATTTAGTGTCCGTCTAGCGGATAGCGAGTCCCCGGGGAAGACGGTGAAGTGTAGACATCTATTAGCGCCATATATGTTTTATATTTATGTACGTATGTGTCATTTTCTGCCACAGGCAAAGACTTTGTTCCGGTGACATTACCTAACGCGTTTCTTCCATAACTAGAGGTGAAGTGAAGGCGGCGCTGTGCGATATGTTATGACACGAGCCGTGCGCTCCGGGCAAAATGTCAGTTTATCACATTTCAGTCTTACCAGCACCGTGTTTGTATAAATGTGACATCGGCGTCACATTCTATAAGGCGGAATATGGAATCTATAGAATAAAATATATATGTCATAGTTTCTATAACAAAGTACACTACAAAACCTTGAGTCATGTCCATCCTTTCCCTTCTTTCCTCCAGACTTGTACATATTAAGTTCCTCCACTCGCTCCTAATACGTTTTATTCCTCAGACCTTTCACCATTTTTGGTGCCCCGTCTCTGGACTCGTTCTGTCTTATCAATATCTCTTTGTAATTGGGATCTCCAGAACTGGACACAGTAAATAAAATCTAACTAAAGCCAATAGGGTGGGACCAGGACCTCTCTCTCTACCACCTCTCTTACCCAGTTCACATTCTGCCTCCTCTCTCCCCAGTGTATCTGTCTGATCAATGTTTATAAACAATGTTACTTTGTATCTCTTTATCGCCTGTCTGATCAATGTTTATAAACTCCCGCTCTGTCTGCTCTTTCCCCAGTCCTCCATGAGTAGCTCCCACTTTGACTGCTCTTTCCTCAGTCCATGAGTAGCGCCCGCTTTTACTGCTCTTTCCTCAGTCCATGAGTAGCCCCCACTTTTACTGCTCTTTCCCCAGTCTATGAGTAGCTCCCACTTTGACTGCTCTTTCCTCAGTCCATGAGTAGCGCCCGCTTTTACTGCTCTTTCCTCAGTCCATGAGTAGCCCCCACTTTTACTGCTCTTTCCCCAATCCATGAGTAGCCCCCACTTTTACTGCTCTTTCCCCAATCCATGAGTAGCTCCCACTCTGACTGCTCTTTCCTCAGTCCATGAGTAGCTCCTACTTTGACTGCTCTTTCCCCAATCCATGAGTAGCTCCCACTCTGACTGCTCTTTCCTCAGTCCATGAGTAGCTCCTACTTTGACTGCTCTTTCTCCAATCCATGAGTAGCCCCCACTTTTACTGCTCTTTTCCCAGTCCATGAGTAGCTCCTACTTTGACTGCTCTTTCTCCAATCCATGAGTAGCCCCCACTTTTACTGCTCTTTTCCCAGTCCATGAGTAGCGCCCACTTTTACTGCTCTTTCCTCAGTCCATGAGTAGCTCCCACTTTTACTGCTTTTTCCTCAGTCCATGATTAGCTCCCACTTTGACTGCTCTTTCCCCAGTCCTCCATGAGTAGCTCCCACTCTGACTGCTCTTTCCCCAGTCCTCCATGAGTAGCTCCCACTCTGACTACACTTTCCCCAGTCCTCCATGAGTAGCTCCCACTCTGACTACACTTTCCCCAGTCCTCCATGAGTAGCTCCCACTCTGACTGCTCTTTCCCCAGTCCTCCATGAGTAGCTCCCACTCTGACTGCTCTTTCCCCAATCCATGAGTAGCTCCCACTCTGACTGCTCTTTTCCCAGTCCATGAGTAGCGCCCGCTTTTACTGCTCTTTCCTTAGTCCATGAGTAGCGCCCACTTTTACTGCTCTTTCCCCAATCCATGAGTAGCTCCCACTTTTACTGCTCTTTCCTCAGTCCATGATTAGCTCCCACTTTGACTGCTCTTTCCCCAGTCCTCCATGAGTAGCTCCCACTCTGACTGCTCTTTCCCCAGTCCTCCATGAGTAGCTCCCACTCTGACTACACTTTCCCCAGTCCTCCATGAGTAGCTCCCACTCTGACTACACTTTCCCCAGTCCTCCATGATTAGCTCCCACTCTGACTACACTTTCCCCAGTCCTCCATGAGTAGCTCCCACTCTGACTGCTATTTCCCCAATCCATGAGTAGCTCCCACTCTGACTGCTCTTTCCCCAGTCCATGAGTAGCGCCCGCTTTTACTGCTCTTTCCTTAGTCCATGAGTAGCGCCCACTTTTACTGCTCTTTCCTCAGTCCATGAGTAGCTCCCACTTTTACTGCTCTTTCCTCAGTCCATGAGTAGCTCCCACTCTGACTGCTCTTTCCCCAGTCCTCCATGAGTAGCTCCCACTCTGACTACACTTTCCCCAGTCCTCCATGAGTAGCTCCCACTCTGACTACTCTTTCCCCAGTCCTCCATGAGTAGCTCCCACTCTGACTGCTCTTTCCCCAATCCATGAGTAGCTCCCACTCTGACTGCTCTTTCCCCAATCCATGAGTAGCCCCCACTTTTACTGCTCTTTCCCCAATCCATGAGTAACCCCCACTTTGACTGCTCTTTCCTCAGTCCATGAGTAGCTCTGTAAACGGCGCCTCTGACGCTGTATTGCGTCCCACGCTGGAGCGCATACAGCAACCGCGCGGAACCTGGAACGCGGAAGTGCCGAGCGTAATCAACGCTCTATTCGGCACACATGCCTTTCTACTATAAACAGAACAGCGTGTAGTATACACGCTGTTCTATTATTGTCAGCCATAGCCGGCCTGGCTACAAATGAACTTCAGGTACCATCAATCCCTAAGCTGGAGACAATGCCACGCTGGATCCCTACCTGAATCAAGCAAGCTCTCATCCTCTGCAAGCGTATAAGTACCATTACTACGTTACATTTACTGTTCTAGAATGGCTTGCTTCACATATAGCCTTTCCAAGTACTTAAAGCGGAGTTCTGGCCACAATTTCACTTTTTATATATATAAATACCCCTGTAATACACAAGCTTAATGTATTCTAGTAAAGTTAGTCTGTAAACTAAGGTCCGTTTTGTTAGGTTGTTACAGCATTTAGACACTTTATAAAATAGAAATTGAAAAAAAAAAAAAATAGAAATAGAAATTGACTGGGGCCATCTTAAGTGTGGGCATCATGAAGCCAGACCGTATGACTTCCTGGATTTCAGCCTTTCAGATCTCGCACATGCTCAGTGCTGCACAAGCAGTGTCAGATCAGGTTTCAGCACCTGTGCTGTCCAAGTCACATGATTCTTTGAGACTGGGGAGTGCACAGACTCCTGGAAAGTTACAACCACTACATTCCCAGGAGTCTGTGCGGTGTAGGTTAGGAAGCATTAAGCACCTAGGTGCAGGAAGTGGGAAGATTAACTATTCTACCTAGCAACAACACTTTGAAGGCATCTAAAAAAAATATTTTTTTTCGTAAAGGACGAATTACATTTTTATAAAACTACTGATGTAATGTTATATTTATGGGTGGAACTCCACTTTAAATTTAAAATTGGCTTATTTAAAGCGGATGTGCCACTAATAAAAAATATTAAAAGCCAGCAGCTACAAATACTGCAGCTGCTGACTTTTAATATTAGTACACTTACCTGTCCTGGAGTCCAGCGCCGTCCGCAGCAGAGGACAAGCGATCGCTCGTCACTCTGCTGCCCCCCCGCCATTCTCAGTGAGGGAACCAGGAAGTGAATCGCTCCGGCTTCACCACCCGGTTCCCTACGGCGCATGCGCGAGTTGCGCTGTGCCGCTGATTGGCTCCCGCTGTGCTCTGGGAGCCGAGTGTTCCCAGAGCACAACGGGGGGAGGACGGGAGGTGACGTTCTGCCCGCAGTAAACCCGAAACTGTGTGGCCGGAAGTGGGTGCAAATACCTGTCTTTAGACAGGTATTAGACAGGGAGGGTTCTGAAAAGCGGAAGTTCCATTTTTGGGTGGAGCTCCGCTTTAAGATTCCCTCCATCAACTTGTAAATACAAGCTTAAAAAGCACAAGATCATCCGCTCTGCAAGAACTAATTTCACCAACGAATATTGCCGGCTCTACCGCTCCGCAGATAATCACCCTGACAGGAAAGTGATGGGCATGTCAAGGAAAAATTCTCTGGGGTTTAATAAAATGATAATCTACACCTTTCACTTGGTTATTCTTTATTTATTTTTTTGCTCCCTCGCAGGGTGGTAAATAATCCCGCTTGCGTCATTTCCAGCCGCTCTCCAGCACAGCCGCGGGCCCTCCTACATTCCGGGGAAATAATTGCACCAGACCCGCAGGTCTAATTCATTTTAATATTATTAGCCAACGGCTTTTCTTTCTTAATTATCATACTAAATTAATTATGTTACCATCATTATCCAATTAAAACAACAAAGGAAGCGAGCCGACCAGACAGCCGCCCAATTGTGGTGTGTTATGTGCATTCTTATTCATTAGATATGTTGTGCGGATTCTTTACTGTCCAAAAGGAGAGGAGAGAGGAGAAAAGAATGAAAGGAGAGGAGAGAGAAGAGGAGAAGAAGGTGAGAGAAGAAAAGAATGAGAGGAGAGAGAAGAGGAGAAGAAGAAGGTGAGAGGAGAAAAGAATGAAAGGAGAGGAGAGAGAAGAGGAAAAGAAGGTGAGAGGAGAAAAGAATGAGATGAGAGGAGAGAGAAGAGGAGAAGAAGGTGAGAGGAGAAAAGAATGAAAGGAGAGGAGAGAGAAGAGGAGAAGAAGGTGAGAGGAGAAAAGAATGAGAGGAGAGAATAGAAGAGGAGAAGAAGGTGAGAGGAGAAAAGAATGAGAGGAGAGAATAGAAGAGGAGAAGAAGGTGAGAGGAGAAAAGAATGAAAGGAGAGGAGAGAGAAGAGGAGAAGAAGGTGAGAGGAGAAAAGAATGAAAGGAGAGGAGAGAGAAAAGAGGAGAAGAAGGTGAGAGGAGAAAAGAATGAAAGGAGAGGAGAGAGAAGAGGAGAAGAAGGTGAGAGGAGAAAAGAATGAAAGGAGAGGAGAGAGAAGAGGAGAAGAAGGTGAGAGGAGAAAAGAATGAGAGGAGAGGAGAGAGAAGAGGAGAAGAAGGTGAGAGGAGAAAAGAATGAAAGGAGAGGAGTGGGGAGGAGAAATAAGAGGAGAAAGAATAGGAAGAGAAGCTCTTCTCTTCCTATTCTTTTTCCTTCTCTCCTCTCACCTTCTCGCTCCATTCATCTTCTGTCAGCTCTTCGTTTCTTTTCATTTCTTCTCTCCACTCTCACCTTTATATGTTTCTCCTATCACCTTCTTCTGTTCTCTTCTCCTCTAACCTTCACCTTTCCATTTTTCTCATTCTCCTCTTCACTCCTCTCCCTTCATTCTTGTCTCCTCTCACCTTCTTTCTCCTCTCCACTCCTCTCCTTTCATTAGTTTCCCCTCTCACCTTCTCCTCTTCTCTCTCCTCTCCACTTCTCCCCCCTTCTTCTCCTCTTCTCTCTCCTCTCCACTTCTCCCCCCTTCTTCTCCTCTTCTCTCTCCTCTCCAATTCTCCCCCTTCTTCTCCTCTCCACTTCTTCCCCCTCCTTATCCTCTTCTCTCTCCTCTCCACTTCTCCCCCTTTCTTCTCCCTCCTCTCCTCTCATTCTTTTCTCCTATCACCTTCTTCTCCTCTTCTCTCGCCTCTCCTTTCATCTCCTCTTCTCTCTCCTCTCCACTTCTCCCCCCTTCTTCTCCTCTTCTCTCTCCTCTTCACTTCTCCCCCCTTCTTCTCCTCTTCTCTCCACTTCCCCCCCCTTCTCCTCTTCTCTCTCCTCTCCACTCATTCTTTTCTCATATCACCGTCTTCTCCTCTTCTCTCTCCTCTCCACTCCTCTCCTTTCATTAGTTTCCCCTCTCACCTTCTTCTCCTCTTCTCTCTCCTCTCCTTTTATTAGTTTCTCCTCTCACATTCTTCTCCTATTCTCTCTCCTCTCCACTCCTCCCCCTTCTTTTCATTTTCTCTCTCCTCTCATTCTTTTCTCCTCTCACCTTCTTCTCCTCTTCTCTCTCCTCTCCACTCCTCTCCTTTCATTAGTTTCCCCTCTCACCTTCTTCTCCTCTTCTCTCCACTCCTCCACCCTTCTCCTATTCTCTCTCCTCTCCACTCCTCTGCTATTACCTTTTCTCACCTTTTCCCCACCCTTTTCGATTCAGTACAATTCAGGAATTCAGCACAGGGATGGTGGGAACCCCTCATAATGGGCACAGCGGGTGTACAGACCTGGGAACTCAGCACAGGGATGGTGGGAACCCCTCATAATGGGCACAGCGGGTGTACAGACCCGGGAACTCAGCACAGGGATGGTGGGAACCCCTCATAATGGGCACAGTGGGTGTACAGACCTGGGAACTCAGCACAGGGATGGTGGGAACCCCTCATAATGGGCACATCAGGTGTACAGACCCGGGAACTCAGCACAGGGATGGTGGGAACCCCTCATAATGGGCACAGTGGGTGTACAGACCTGGGAACTCAGCACAGGGATGGTGGGAACCCCTCATAATGGGCACAGTGGGTGTACAGACCTGGGAACTCAGCACAGGGATGGTGGGAACCTCTCATAATGGGCACAGCGGGTGTACAGACCCAGGAACTCAGCACAGGGATGGTGGGAACCCCTCATAATGGGCACAGCAGGTGTACAGACTCGGGAACTCAGCACAGGGATGGTGGGAACCTCTCATAATGGGCACAGCGGGTGTACAGACCCGGGAACTCAGCACAGGGATGGTGGGAACCCCTCATAATGGGCACAGCAGGTGTACAGACCCGGGAACTCAGCACAGGGATGGTGGGAACCCCTCATAATGGGGCACAGCGGGTGTACAGACCCGGGAACTCAGCACAGGGATGGTGGGAACCCCTCATAATGGGCACAGCGGGTGTACAGACCCGGGAACTCAGCACAGGGATGGTGGGAACCCCTCATAATGGGCACAGCGGGTGTACAGACCCGGGAACTCAGCACAGGGATGGTGGGAACCCCTCATAATGGGCAAAGCGGGTGTACAGACCCGGGAACTCAGCACAGGGATGGTGGGAACCCCTCATAATGGGCACAGCGGGTGTACAGACCCGGGAACTCAGCACAGGGATGGTGGGAACCCCTCATAATGGGCACAGAAGGTGTACAGACCCAGAAAATCCAGGACCTCACCACTGGGGAAAAATCATACTAGAATACCAGAATTGTATTTCCTGTTGTGTTGTTTGTTGGGATTGTTTAGATTCATTTGAAGAATTGATTTTGAATTTCTAAAGGACTTAGAATTTTTACACATCTCACGGTGGGAGAACGGTGGAATGAGCTCGTCCCCTCATGATGGCGGAGGTGTCACAAGGAGGTCCTCTATACTCATTATGGAAATGGTTTTCCTGTGCCTGGTGCAGTGGGGAGGATAATAGAACTTGATGGGATCTGAACCGCCATCTCTCGAGTTCAGCGGGTTACAATAATCTGCCAATTGCCTTTTACTGGCCTTATGGTGTGGAAACACGATTGTCGCGTTTAATGTCTCATTAATGGCTAATTATTCAGAGCTGTGTGATCGCTGCACTGCGAGTTTACAGGAACAACGAATGATGGAACCCTATAGGGGCCCCTTGTACAAAAGGAAGAAACAGCAGGAGGTCCGGTGTTCCTGAAATCGCGCCTGAATCTAAACCAAAGATGCACAGGACCCTTTCTAAATGCGGAACGTGAACGGGGCGGAGCTGTGTGAAGCGGCTCCATTGAGAGGCGGTCACACTCTCCTGTCATAGTGGAAACTCACATCCGATTTGCATATATATAAACCCAGCCTAAAAGAAGATGATGGCGATAATAGTATTAATAAAATAAAATAAAATAAAAAGACATGAATCCTAGCCTTTTTCTAGTCTATTTAAAATAAATAAAAATAAAAAACTAACAGAAGTCCCAGCCCTCTACTATTCTATTTAAAATAAACTAAAAAAAATAAAATAATAATAATTAACCACTTCAGCCCCGGACTGTTGTGCCGCTAAATGACCGGGCCTCTTTTTGCGATTCGGCACTGTGTCGCTTTAACTGACAATTGCGCGGTCGTACGACGTGGCTCCCAAACAAAATTGGCGCCCTTTTTTTCCCACAAATAGAGTATTATTTTGGTGGTATTTGATCACCTCTGCGGTTTTAATTTTTTGCGCTATAAACAAAAATAGAGCGACAATTTTGAAAAAAAAAATGCAATATTATTTACTTTTTGCTATAATAAATATCCCCCCCAAAAAATATACAAAAAAACATATTTTTTTCCTCAGTTTATCAATATGCATTGATATCTATGGGGGAACTCTAACCGCCTTTCAATCCCTCCTTTTATTGCGTAGGCTCTAGCGGTTAGAGTTCCCCCATAGATATCAATGCATTGATAGGCTATAGTTCCCCAATACTAATAATGCATTATAAGGCTTGTTAGAGTTCCCGCTTAGTGATTATTGCTTTTATGAAAATGTATCCTTGAGCTTCTAGGAGAAGCCAGGAACCTTGGCAATATTATTGTTAATGGGGTGGATTCAGGTAGGGGCGCGCACTACTACGGAGGCGCAGCGTACCGTTTTTACGCTACGCCTCCGTAAATTACCTGCGCTACGCTTCATTCACGAAGCAGTAGCTCCGTAATTTGCGTGTGCGCTCCGGAAAACTGCCCGGCGTAAGCGAGCGTAATTTAAATGATCCCGTAGGGGGCGTGGATCATTTAAATTAGGCGCGTTCCCGCACCGAAAGTAGTGCGCATGCTCCGTCGGGAAACTTTCCCGACGTGCATTGCGGTAAATGACATCGCAAGGACGTCATTTGCTTCACCGTGAACGTAAATGGCGTCCAGCGCCATTCACGATTCACTTACGCAAACGATGTAATTTTTAAAAATCGCGACGCGGGAACGACGGGTATACTTAGCATTGGCTGCCCCTGCTAATAGCAAGGGCAGCCTTACGCAGAAACCGACGAACGCAAACGACGTAAAATGCGAACGCAGGGCGCGCGTACGTTTGTGAATCGACGAGAGTATGCAATTTGCATACTCTACGCTGACCACTACGGGAACGCCACCTAGCGGCCATCGTAAAAGAATGCAGCCTACGATATGACGGCATAAGAGCCTTATGCCAGTCATATCTTATGCTGCAGTCGGCGTATCGACCTTTCTGAATCAGGAGCAGTCGATACGCCGGCGCAACTAAGCAATTGCGCTGCGTACCTATGGATAGGCAGACGCAATTGCTTACTGAATCTACCCCACTATGTCCTAGGTAAAGAGCATAAACATTAGATAAGCTGCAGTAGAAACGAGATATCTGTCGGGCACAAAGAAGATTGCTATATTTTATGCATGGTGTATAATTGTGATGAATATTACTTGTATAACCTAATAACTTAGATATGATTGGCTGGGACAAGGGTGCCTCCCTTTCTTGTATGATTTGATTATGAACAAGTACGCATTCGAAAATAAAGCTAGTGTGGACATACCATGTGTGCGTGTGGATGTTTTTCACTGCCAATGCATTGGGGAGCCTCCATACATCCAGATTTTCCTTAAAGCGGGAGTTCACCCATTTAAAAAAAATAAATAAATCTCCCCTTAGCTTCCTGCTCGTTCGGTCTAGGGGAATCGGCTATTTGTATTAAAATATGTGCAGTACTTACCCGTTTTCGAGATGCATCTTCTTCCGTCGCTTCCGGGTATGGGTCTTCGGGAGCGGGCGTTCCTTCTTGAGTGACAGCCTTCCGAGAGGCTTCCGACGGTCGCATCCATCGCGTCACTCGTAGCCGAAAGAAGCCGAACGTCGGCGCGGCTCTATACTGCGCCTGCGCACCGACGTTCGGCTTCTTTCGGAAAATCGTGACGCGATGGATGCGACCGTCGGAAGCCTCTCGGAAACCTGTCAATCAAGAAGGAACGCCCATTCCCGAAGCCCATACCCGGAAGCGACGGAGAGGATGCGTCTCGTAAACGGGTAAGTACTGCACATATTTTAAAATAAATAGCCGATTCCCCTAGTAATAACGAGCAGGAATCTAAGGGGGAAAAGTGCCCTCTAAGGGTGAACCCCCACTTTAACCACTTCATTACTGGGCACTTAAACCCCCTTCGTGTCCAGACCAATTTTCCGCTTTCAGCGCTGACGCATTTTGAATGACAATTGCGCGGTCATACAACACTGTACCCAAATTATATTTTTATCATTTTTTCCCCACACATAGAGCTTTCTTTTGGTGGTATTTGATCATCTCTGCGATTTTTATTGTTTGCGCTATAAACAGAAAAAGACAGAACATTTTGAAAAAAAACACAATATTTTTTACTTTTTGTTATAATAATATCCCATTTAAAAAAAAAAAATTCCTCGGTTTAGGCCGATACGTATTCTTCTACATATTTTTGTTAAAAAAAATCGCAATAAGCGTTTATTGATTGGTTTGCGCAAAAGTTATAGCGCCTACAAAATAGGGGATAGATTTATGATTTATTTTTTATTTTTTATTTTTTACTAGTAATGGCGGCGATCTGCGATTTTTTTTGTCAGGCCTGCGATATTGCGGCGGACATATCGGACACGTTTGACACAATTTTGGGACCATTCACATTTAAACAGCGATCAGTGCTATAAAAATGCACTAATTACTGTATAAATGTGACTGGTAGGGAAGGGGTTAACACTAGGTTGTGAGGAAGGGGTTAAATGTATTCCCTGGGTGTGTTCTAACTGTGTGGGGGGAGGGGGGTGACTGGGGGAGGTGACCGATGCTGTGTCCCCAGGTACACGCATCGCCTTCCCAACGATGCGTTGGGACAGTGTTTACCCGCTGCGCGCCCCCCAGCGGCGCGCGCGGGTAATGCAAACAATAGGACGTCTAAAGCACTTCAGGTCCGCGCTGCAGACGTCTTTTGTCTATAGCGCGGATCTGTAGTGGTTGAAACCCGGGTCTAGTTGAACCAGCAACCTTACAATGTGAATAATTCCTTACGGGTAATAGGGGTTTAAAGAAAAATTCACTTTAAAAGTAAACAACGTATTTACTTAGCTGTGATAGACACAGAAAGATTTGTGAGGTCGGCGCCCCTTTAACCCTTTACAGCAGGCAGCGATAGCAGACCGCCATCCCAGGTGTGCCCCGAGCCGCGTCTGTCATCATTCATCGCACGCTTGCCACAACATTTATATTCATCGAAGGGGAAAAAAAATATAATAAACAGCTGTTGATACTGAATTTAGCAAATCATAACCAATTTATGTAAAGTCTAATCTCATTTATTAAAAGACAGGGAGCGTATGGTACACCGCGGCTCAAAGCACGTGTCCTGGATGCAGCGATTGGCAGGCAATGCCCGCTGGGAGTTTTCTGCCCGTCTGCAATGTGTAAAGACAATTATCAGAGAACAAGTCCATTTGTGCTGTGTAGGTGGAAGCCGGAGATGGAGGCAGACAAGCGGTAAACACGGGCCGAGGTTATACAAGGGTGGGAAATGAGGCCGAGAAATGTGTACAGGGTGGATTTACAGCTGAAGTTTAATCTGCTCATCAACATGCTAATAAAGTTAATAAATTCAACTTTTCACTACATATCTTATTTTAGTCTAAGTGATGTCATCACTGGGCCCCTGTATTTGTATGCTAGCCTTGCCCATTTCCACTCATTACCACCCCCTTCCCACTCCTGCTACACCTTTTCTTTTTCTAAGCCCGATTCCTACCCCTAACCTAGTTTGCCTCACTACACTCTCCCTTCCATACCCCTACCCCTCTCATTCCTTCCCAAGTTCACCCTTTTCTTTACTGCCCTTTGTCATCCCTTCCATATCCATCCCATCTCTTCCCTAGTTTACCCCCTCATTTATCGTCCTTTCCCATCCCTTCCACATCCATTCCTTCCCTTCTCTTCCCTAGTTTACCTTCTCATTTACTACCCTTTCCCATTCATTCCATATCCATCTCTACCCTACCCTTTCCATTCCATCTCTAGTTTACCTTCCCATTTTCTGCCCTTTCCCATCCCTTCCATATTCATGCCTACCTTTCTCATTCCTCCCCTAGTTTACCTTCTTCTTTACTGCCCTTTCCCATGCCTTCCATACCCACCCATACCCTTCCCATCCCTTCTCAAGCTTACCTTCTCATTTACGGCCCTTTCCCATCCCTTCCATATCCATCCCTACCCATCTCATTCCATTTCTAGTTTACCTTCTTCTTTACTGCCCTTTCCCATCCCTTCCATATCCATCCCTACCCATCTCATTCCATTTCTAGTTTACCTTCTTCTTTACTGCCCTTTCCCATCCCTTCCATACCCACCCATACACTTCCCACCCCTTCTCTAGTTTACCTTCCCATTTTCTGCCCCTTTCCATCTCTTCCATATCCATGCCTACCTTTCTCATTCCTCCCCTAGTTTACCATATTCTTTACTGCCCTTTCCCATGCCTTCCATACCCACCCATACCCTTCCCATCCCTTCTCAAGCTTACCTTTTCATTTACTGCCCTTTCCCATCCCTTCCATATCCATCCCTACCCGTCTCATTCCATTCCTAGTTTACCTTCTTCTTTACTGCCCTTTCCCATGCCTTCCATACCCACCCATACACTTCCCATCCCTTCTCAAGCTTACCTTATCATTTTCTGCCCTTTCCCATCCCTTCCATATCCATGCCTATCAGTCTCATTCCATTCCTAGTTTACCTTCATCTTTACTGCCCTTTCCCATCCCTTCTCTAGTTTGCCTCCTCATTTACTACCATTTCCCATCCCTGTCATATCTATTCCTTCCTTTCTCATCCCTAGTTTACTGTCTTCTATACTGCCCTTTACCACCCCTTCCATATCAATTCAATTTCTTTCCTAGTTTACCTTCCCATTTACTGCCCTTTCCCATCCCTTTCATATCTATCCCTACCATTTTCTAGCTTACCTTCTCGTTTACTACCTTTTCCAATCCATTCCATACCCATCCCAACCCTTTTCCTTCTTTACCAAGTTTATCTTCTCGTTTATTACCCTTTCCCATCCCTTCCATATCCATATCTACCCTTCCTATCCCTCCCTAAGTTTACTTTCTCATTTACTGCCCTTTCACATCTCTCCCCACCATTTTTTTTGTAGCACTATATAAGTTACTCACTCACTCACCATCCATCCCTGTCTGTGACTGAAGCAGGGGCGGACTGACAACTCATGGGGCCCCCGGGCAATAGAAGATTATGGGGCCCCTGGGCTTACAGATGGCCACCACGCCAGGAGGCAGTGCAAAGGCGGGGCAGCTAAAATCTCGGGATTTTCACATCAAAAGCATGTAGGTTTCGGACATATCAGGGACAGATCTAAAAAAAACATAGATTTTACCATACTGTCCCTGGTTTTACTGAGCCTGGCAACCCTGATGGGGCCCCCTAGTGGCATGGGGCCCTCAGGCAATGCCCGAGTGACTCAATGGTCAGTCCGCCCCTGGACTGAAGTCTGCCCAGGGCCGACGCTAGCGCAAGGCAACAATGGCACTTGCCTTTACGGCACCAGCGCCGACAGGGGAACAGGGCGGAAAACTGCAGGACCGATCCGAGACGGCTGCGCGGGGTGCAGTTTACCCAGGCGCCACAGAGGTGGGGGCGCTTAAGCGCCAGAGTGCTCACTGCTCCCCTCGCTCCTCCTCCTCTCCTTGTCGACGTCTCTCTGGACACCGCAGCCGCTCTCTCCGCCAGTCACCGTCCGTGTCACTATCTTCTTCTCCACCCGGGCAGCGCAGCTCCACACTGTCCTCTCCTCTCCACCTGCAGGCTGGGTGGGGTTTGTCTGTACTGTACTAATGGAGGGCGAGGGGGGGTCTGTACTTCTGGAGGGGATGTCTGAACTGTGTCTGAACTCATAAAGGGCGAGGGGGGGTCTGTACTTCTTGAGGGGATATCTGAACTGATGTATGAACTAATAAAGGGAGTCTGTACTAATGAAGGGGGAGGAGAGTCTGTACTAATGGAGAGGGGGAGAGTCTGTACTAATGGAGAGGGGGAGAGTCTGTACTAATGGAGGGGGAGGAGAGTCTGTACTAAGGGAGGGGGGGAGAGTCTGTACTAATGGAGAGGGGGAGAGTCTGTACTAATGGAGGGGGGAGGAGAGTCTGTACTAATGGGGGGGGGGGAAGTCTGTACTAATGGAGGGGGGGGGGCTGTACTTCTGGAGGGGATGTCTAAACTGATGTATGAACTAATAAAGGGAGTCTGTACTAATGGAGGGGGGGAGAGTCTGTACTAATGGAGAGGGGGAGAGTCTGTACTAATGGAGAGGGGGAGAGTCTGTACTAATGGAGGTGGGGGAGAGTCTGTACTAATGGAGGTGGGGGAGAGTCTGTACTAATGGAGGGGGGACAGTTTGTACTAATGGAGGGGGGGGAGAGTTTGTACTAATGGAGGGGGGGGAGTCTGTACAAATGGAGGGGGGTCTGTACAAATGGAGGGGGGAAGAGTCTGTATCAATGGAGGGGGGGTCTGTACAAATGGAGGGGGGGTCTGTACAAATGGAGGGGGAGAGTCTGTACCAATGTAGGGGGGGGGGGGCTGTACCAATAGAAGGGGGGGAGAGTCTGTACCAATGGAGGGGGGGAGTCTGTACTAATGGAGGGGGGAGGAGAGTATGTACTAATGGATGGGGGGGGTCTGTACCTGTGCCTCCACCCATGAGGAGCGCTAACTCACACACTTAAAGCAATAATACCACCATGCTAACACTTGGCAAAAGTAATTATATAAAATGTAAAATAAGTATATAGAAATCTTATAGAAATACTTACACAATGTCTCACGGGGTTAAGAGGAACCCAGCGCCATTTCACCAACCTGTACAAAAGAACCGCTTCCAATCAGCTAACTGGGATCTTGTTTTAGCGCCAAGAAAACTTGAATCCTTTTCAACAGTCATTTATTGATAAGAGTAAAAAAAATAAATACAAAATACTTATTTACTTCTCCCGGGATAAAAAAAGAAGCCAAAGACTTCCTTTGAAAATAATTACATTTTTCCGAGGTGCCAAACCAGAAATTCACTGATGTTGAGAAAATAGTTTTCATGGTTGTGAATTTTGATTACCTATTTTAAAGAGTCGACCACGGAGGACGCGAGCCTTGGAACTAGACTGCGCCGCCGTTCGATGCGACCCCTCGGGATGCGATGTTATTAATTGCTGGTTATCTGAAGGCGCCAGTCTATCCCCTCGCTATAATTTATGTACATGAAATCATTTCGGAGGAACGTAGAAGAAATGGATTGCTAGTTAGAGGGAGCAAATGGCACACAAATAAGAAAGTGGCCTGCTAGCGTTATAAGTGTTTATCCAGAGCGTTTTATTCTATTAGGAGAAGAAGAAAGACTGAAAATTGTGGCTTAACCACTTCAATACCGGGCACCGGGGGCGACCTGTCCATTAAGGGCACACAGGCGCCGCCCTCCCCCTATCCTTTCCAATGGTTTTTTTTTTTTTTTTTAAGCACCTTATTAGAGCCAGAGGCTCTAATAGGCTTCGAAATAGGGTGGGCTCAGGGGGGAGAGTATGCGAATGGAGCCCACCCAACAGCGAATGAATATTCGCTATTGTAACACTGATCCTCCTCCTGGCCAATCAAGAAGCAGTTTTCGAAACCCATCACCCGATTAAAGGCTTAAAGAACAGGTGATCCTATTGGATGCCTAGAAGGAGGGGTGGAGCCGCACGCTGGAAGCCGCCGATGGAGGAGAGGACACATGGGGGGGGGGGGGAATATCCTGTTATGGGGGGGAGTAATATCCTGTTATAGGTGGTGGTAATATCCTGTTATGGGAGGTGGTAATATCCTGTTATGTGGGGGGGGGTAATATCCTGTTATGGGGGGTAATATCCTGTTATGGGGGGGGGTAATATCCTGTTATGGGGGGTGGTAATATCCTGTTATGGGGGGGGGGGGTAATATCCTGTTATGGGGGGTAATATCCTGTTATGGGGGGGGGGGTAATATCCTGTTATGGGAGGGGGTAATATCCTGTTATGGGGGGTAATATCCTGTTATGGGGGGGGTAATATCCTGTTATGGGGGGGGGGTAATATCCTGTTATGGGAGGGGGTAATATCCTGTTATGGGGGGGGGGGGGAATATCCTGTTATGGGAGGGGGTAATATCCTGTTATGGGGGGGGGGGGTAATATCCTGTTATGGGGGGTGGTAATATCCTGTTATGGGAGGTGGTAATATCCTGTTATAGGTGGTGGTAATATCCTGTTATGGGGGGGGGAATATCCTGTTATGGGAGGTGGTAATATCCTGTTATGGAGGAGGTGGTAATATCCTGTTATGGGGGGGGGGCAATATCCTGTTATGGGGGGGGGGGAATATCCTGTTATGGGGGTGGTAATATCCTGTTATGGGAGGTGCTAATATCCTGTTATGGGGGGTGGTAATATCATGTTATGGGGGGTGGTAATATCCTGTTATGGGGGGTGGTAATATCCTGTTATGGGGGGTGGTAATATCCTGTTATGGGGGGGGGTAATATCCTGTTATGGGGGGTGGCAATATCCTGTTATGGGGGGGGTAATATCCTGTTATGGGGGGTGGTGGTAATATCCTGTTATGGGGGGGGTAATATCCTGTTATGGGGGGGTAATATCCTGTTATGGGGGGGTGGTAATATTCTGTTATAGGGGGTGGTAATATCCTGTTATGGGAGGTGGTAATATGCTGTTATGGGGGGTGGTAATATCCTGGTATGGAGGGGGGGGTGGTAATATCCTGTTATGGGGGGTGGTAATATCCTGTTATGGGGGGGTGGTAATATCCTGTTATGGGGGGTGGTAATATCCTGTTATGGGGGGGGTAATATCCTGTTATGGGGGGTGGTAATATCCTGTTATGGGGGGGGGGGGTGGTAATATCCTGTTATGGGGGGGGGGGGGTGGTAATATCCTATTATGGAGGTGGTAATATCCTGTTATGGGAGGTGGTAATATCCTGTTATGGGGGGTGGTAATATCCTGTTATGGGGGGTAATATCCTGTTATGGGGGGTGGTAATATCCTGTTATGGGGGGTGGTAATATCCTGTTATGGGGGTGGGGGGGGGGTGGTAATATCCTGTTATGGGAGGTGGTAATATCCTGTTATGGGGGGTGGTAATATCCTGTTATGGGCGGTGGTAATATCCTGTTATGGGGGGGGAATATCCTGTTATGGGGGGTGGTAATATCCTGTTATGGGAGTTGGTAATATCCTGTTATGGGAGGTGGTAATATCCTGTTATGGGGGGTGGTAATATCCTGTTATGGGGGGTAATATCCTGTTATGGGGGGTGGTAATATCCTGTTATGGGGGGTGGTAATATCCTGTTATGGGGGTGGGGGGGGGGGTGGTAATATCCTGTTATGGGAGGTGGTAATATCCTGTTATGGGGGGTGGTAATATCCTGTTATGGGCGGTGGTAATATCCTGTTATGGGGGGGGTAATATCCTGTTATGGGGGGTGGTAATATCCTGTTATGGGAGTTGGTAATATCCTGTTATGGGAGGTGGTAATATCCTGTTATGGGGGGTGGTAATATCCTGTTATGGGGGGTGGTAATATCCTGTTATGGGGGTGGGGGGGGGGTGGTAATATCCTGTTTCTCTGCCGCAGGGACTGGAGCCCTTGTCAGGATAGAAGGAAAAATGGGTGGGGCAAGATACCATTAAATTCTTGCGGAAAATCTGCTGCCCTCTGCTGGCAGAAAGTTGTCAATGGGAAGAAGATTTACCTTCCAACATGACAATGACCCAAAGCATGCAGAACAATGATCACACTGTGGTTGGATGAGACGAAGGTGAATGTCCTTGCATGGCCTAGTCAGAGCCCAGACCTAAACCCCATTGAAAATCTGTGGAATGACTTCAGCCCACAAACTGTCGCCATGAAATGTAACTGAACTTGAGAAGTTCTGCAAAGAAAAGCGGGAAAGTATTGCAAAGTCTGGATGTGCAAAGTTAGTAGAGAGACAAATCCCACCAGACTAAAGCCTGGAATTAGAGCAAAATGCGGTCCAACCCAATATGAGGATTACGAGGAAGTTCGACCAATAAGAGTTCATCTCCGGGGAGGCGAGTATTGCAACGTTCTCTGCGGCTCTTCTACTGGTCGCTATTTGTTTCTACAAGTGTTGTGGATTTTATCGATTGTAATAAAGTGTATGGATTCACGGCGTGGCGGGAGCGAGCGATTCATGCGGGATCATTGGCGGGAAGAGACGAGGAACGCGGTGAAGGCGAAGAGCTCATCGGGCGCCTGTAGGCCTCATCCTGGGTCCGCACCTTGTGTGCAGGGAAACGCAAATTGCGCACAGAAAGGAGCCGCCGTTTATTAGACGTGCGGGGGGTGCCTTTATTTATTATTGGCACCTCGTGTTTTCATGCGGCTCGGTGGGGGGGGGGGGGGGCGATTTTGGAAAAGGGTCAGAGACGCATGGGACCGCCCACCTGCATGGTATGGATAAAGCCCGTGGGTCCCACCCATCCCGCTACAAGATTTATCCGGCCCGTAGTGAGGGTCAGTGGCGTATATATAATGTGCAAAGATTGAGGTCAGTAGATGCGTCCTGTGATAACAGATTCAACGTGTGTCCCCCCCCTCCCCCATTGTAACAGGGGACACTGATGTATGTGGGGCTTTGATGGGCACTCTGATGTAAGGTGGCACTCTGATGGGGACCCTGATTTACGGGGGCACTCTGATTTAAGGGGGCACTCTGATGGGGACCATAATGTAAGGGGGCACTCTGATGTAAGGGGGCACACTGATGGGGATCCTGATGTAAGGGGGCACTCTGATGGGGACCCAGATGTAAGGGGGCACACTGATGGGGATCCTGCTGTAAGGGGGCACACTGATGGGGATCCTGATGTAAGGGGGCACACTGATGGGGATCCTGATGTAATGGGGGAACTCTGATGGGGACCCAGATGTAAGGGGGCACACTGATGGGGATCCTGATGTAAGGGGGCACACTGATGGGGATCCTGATGTAAGGGGGCACACTGATGGGGATCCTGATGTAAGGGGGCACACTGATGGGGATCCTGATGTAATGGGGGAACTCTGATGGGGACCCAGATGTAAGGGGGCACACTGATGGGGATCCTGATGAAAAGGGGCACACTGATGGGGATCCTGATGAAAGGGGGCACACTGATGGGGATCCTGATGTAAGGGGGCACACTGATGGGGATCCTGATGTAAGGGGGCACACTGATGGGGATCCTGATGTAAGGGGGCACACTGATGGGGATCCTGATGGAAGGGGGAACTCTGATGGGGACCCAGATGTAAGGGGGCACACTGATGGGGATCCTGATGTAAGGGGCACTCTGATGGGCACCCTGATGTAAGGGGGGGACTCTGATGGGCACCCTGATGTAAGGGGGGGACTCTGATGGGGACCCTGATGTAAGGGGGGACTTTGATGTACATGGGGACCCTGATTTAAGGAAGACTCTAATGGGGACCTTGATGTAAAGGGGGACTCAGATGTAAGGGAGGGTTGCTGATGGGGACACTGATGGAAGTAGGGACTCTGATGGGGACACTGATGGAAGTAGGGACTCTGATGGGGACACTGATGGAAATAGGGACTCCTATGGGGACACTGATGGAAGTAGGGACTCCTATGGGGACACTGATGGAAGTAGGGACTCTGATGGGGACACTGATGGAAGTAGGGACTCTGATGGGGACACTGATGGAAGTAGGGACTCTGATGGGGACACTGATAAAAGTAGGGACTCTGATGGGGACACTGATAAAAGTAGGGACACTGATGGAAGAACTGATCTATAGAACATACGTTATGGGTGATAATCAGATCTCTCGCCCCCAGGTTTTTGATTGGCCCGGATAGAAGGATGTTGTCGGGAAAGGTCACCTTGAACGCGCGGCGTGTGAACCGGTTCTCTTTATTGGGGATTTAACAAGACAGAAAAGATTTAGTTTTACAGAACAGAGAGGGACAACGCTGAGAAAAGGGGGCGGAGAAGCGGCACCTGCACTGAAGGGTGTAGATAAGCCGCCATTTAAAAAGATAAATATATATTCTTGGACAAAAAAGACATCATTCACCCTCCCTTGGTGAATTCCGGGCATATTGTGCTTCATGCAGTGATTTCTTAGGATCGTCAGCTCCCTCTAGTGGCCAAAATATGGCATTTTTTCTGATGCAGGTGATATAGGAAAAATACCATATTATGGCCACTAGAGGGAGCTGATGATCATAAGGAATAATCATATTAAGCAAAATATGGTCAGACGAATCCTGTTTCCTCCAATTCCCCCTCCCAGCACAAATTACCCCCCCCCCCCCTCCTAACACAAATGCTCTTCCCCTCCCAGCACAAATCCTCTCCCCCCCCCCCCAACACCAATCCTCTTTCCCTCCCAGCACAAATCCTCTCCCCCCTTAATTCCCCTCCCCCTGCACAAATCCTCTCATCTTTCCAGCACAAATCCTCTCCCCCCTTAATTCCCCTCCCCCTGCACAAATCCTCTCATCTTTCCAGCACAAATCCTCTCCCCCAGAATCCCCCCCCCCCCCGCCCCCTAACAGTAAAATTATTTTCGTAGCGTGGGTTGTCAGCACCCAAGTAATTTGCGCCCCTAACCCATTAACATTTAGAGCTCCTTGAGTTGCTTCCACTTGTACAATATTAAAACCCCTTTGCGGTGTCTCGTAGCAGTGACACCAGAAAGCAAAATCAGGAGATAGGGTCTCCTCCAGCCCCGCCCACATTCATCACCAGTCAGCTGACCTCTAGTCTCTGCCCCCCAAGCCATGCCATGAACTGAATGGGCACCTGCGAAGAGGCTGAGTGGGCCAAAAGGCTGGGAGAGCGGTGCAGGCTTTTGGAACAGCCCAGGATTCGGTGACCCCTGGCAAATTATCATTCAACCTCCGAGGGGGTCCCGACCCCCAGGTTGAGAACCACTGCTCTAGAGGGAGGAGGACCACCTCCGGCCACTGGAGGGGCAAGGGATAAAGGAGAAGTAATTCTCATCTGCAGCAAGTGTTATGTGTGAGGAATATGGCCAATCTTCATAGGACCATTCAATGGATTTCCTGTTTGTCAAACCTGCTTAATGAACGCCGCAAATCGAATCCATGGGCGGTGAAAGACGCTCACACCTGTGTCTTTGAAGATCAGACTGCGGGAGACGCGTTCCTCATTGACTTTCAGTGAATAGTCGCCCAGAAGGTGATTGAACGCCGAGCCATTGTTGAGCGATGTGAGTCAGGCACTTGTCAAAGTCAATTTACGGGGCCCCTTTCAGAGGAGCACACCTGCCGTCACGTGCTGGGATGACTGGCGCAATCAAGGGAATTAGTCCCATTGAGGGCCAAGTGGAAAGAGAGAGGGGGGGCCCACGGCGGCGCGGCGTTCTTCTTATGTCTAATCCTCCATTATGTCCTACAGAGTCGCCTTCCTCACCCACCTACCTCTTCTGCTTTCATCGAGTGCGGCTTCCATTCTTCACATTGTATTCAAAAATCATTATCACTGCTTACCAAATGCAGCCTCTGAGATGAAGAAAATGCAACAAAGTATCAACGTAAAGATTTCGTGGGATATAAACCTACTGAATATATAGATATATATATGGGTCACCGGGGTTCCTCACCTACATATGGGGACGAGTCTCCAGAGTTTGAGGGGAATTCCCCTCCCGCCACCACCTCTTCCGCACCGCCACCCCCTCTTCCACACCGTCACCCCCTCTTCTGCACCGCCATCCCCTCTTCCGCATCGCAACCCTCTCTTCCGCACCGGCACCGCCACCCCCTCTTCCGCACCGCCATCCCTTCTTCCGCACCGCCACCCCCTCTTCCGCACCGCCATCCCCTTTTCCGCACCGCCACCCCCTCTTCCGCACCGCCACCCCCTCTTCCGCACCGCCATCCCCTTTTCCGCACCGCCACCACCTCTTCCGCACCGCCACCACCTCTTCCGCACCGCCACCCCCTCTTCCGCACCGCCATCCCCTTTTCCGCACCGCCACCCCCTCTTCCGCACCGCCACCCCCTCTTCCGCACCGCCATCCCCTTTTCCGGAACCGCCACCCCCTCAAACGCACCGCCACCCCCTCAAACGCACCGCCACCCCCTCTTCCGTACCGCCACCCCCTCTTCCGCAACGCCACCCCCTCTTCCGCAACGCCACCCCCTCTTCCGCACCGCCATCCCCTCTTCCGCACCGCCACCCCCTCTTCCGCACCGCCACGCCCTCTTCCGAACCGCCACCCCCTCTTCCGCACCGCCACCCCCTCTTCCGCACCGCCACCCCCTCTTCCGCACCGCCACCCCCTCTTCCGCACCGCCATCCCCTCTTCCGCACTGCCACCCCCTCTTCCGCACCGCCATCCCCTCTTCCGCACCGCCACCCCCTCTTCCCTACCGCCATTCCCTCTTCCGCACCTCCATCTCTGAAATATCCTGCACGTGGGCAGAAGTGCCACAGGCCTCTGCCATGTATGTGGGACCTCAACCAGACGTCTTCAGTGCCACCAGGAGACACTAGTCATCAAGTCTCAACACGCGCCTCCTATTTCCCTCTGTCATGATTTTATCCACATCCACTGTTCAAGCCCTGAAGAAGGGGGTGGGGGTTGGCACTGCCGATATTTGATGCTTTAACCAACGTTCTCGAAAGTGACACCAACGATGAGGCACCATTCCCTTCACTGACAGCAACAGTGGGGCAAGTGCTGCACTATTCCTTCCACTGACACCAATCCACTGACACCAATGATGGGACACTATTACTCCCACTAAAACCAAGGATGAGGCACTATTTCTCCCACAGACGCAAACGATGTGGCACTATTCCTCCCACTGACACCAATAATGGGGCACTATTCCTCCCAATAACATCAATGATGGGGCACTACTCCTTCCACAGACACAAATGATGGGCATTGTATCGACCCTGCATTAAGATGGGTATTGTAGCTACCCTGCCCTAAGATGGGTATTGTAGTGACCCTGCCCTAAGATGGGTGTTGTAGTGACCCTGCATTAAGATGGGTATTGTAGCGACCCTGCATTAAGATGGGTAATGTAGCTACCCTGCCCTAAGATGAGTATTGTAGTGACCCTGCCCTAAGATGGGTAATGTAGCGATCCTGCCCTAAGATGGGTAATGTAGCGATCCTGCCCTAAGATGGGTAATGTAGCGATCCTGCATTAAGATGGGTATTGTAGTGACCCTGCCCTAAGATGGGTAATGTAGCGATCCTGCCCTAAAATGGGTAATGTAGCGATCCTGCCCTAAGATGGGTAATGTAGCGACCCTGCCCTAAGATGGGTAATGTAGCGATCCTGCCCTAAGATGGGTAATGTAGCGATCCTGCATTAAGATGGGTATTGTAGTGACCCTGCCCTAAGATGGGTAATGTAGCGATCCTGCCCTAAGATGGGTAATGTAGTGATCCTGCCCTAAGATGGGTAATTTGGCGATCCTGCCCTAAGATGGGTAATGTAGCGATCCTGCCCTAAGATGGGTAATGTAGCGACCCTGCCTTAAGATGGGTATTGTATCGACCCTGCCCTAAGATAGGTATTGCAGTTCAGTTTTGGGCACCAGTTCTCAAAAAGGATATCGGAGAACTGGAGAAAGTGCAGAGAAGAGCAACCAAACTGATAAGAGGCATGGAGGAGCTCAGCTATGAGGAAAGATTAGAAGAACTAAATCTATTCACTCTTGAGAAGAGGAGAATTAGGGGGGATATGATCAACATGTACAAATATATAAGGGGGGGATATGATCAACATGTACAAATATATAAGAGGTCCATACAGTGTACTTGGTGTTGAGTTATTCACTTTACGGTCAACACTGAGGACAAGGGGGCACTCTTTACATCTAGAGGAAAAGAGATTTCACCTCCAAATACGGAAAGGTTTTTTCACAGTAAGAGCTGTGAAAATGTGGAACCGACTCCCTCCAGAGGTGGTTCTGGCCAGCTCAGTAGATTGCTTTAAGAAAGGCCTGGATTCTTTCCTAAATGTACATAAAATAACTGAGTACTAAGATTTGTAGGTAAAGTTGATCCAGGGTAAATCCGATTGCCTCTCGGGGGATCAGGAGGGAATTTTTTTCCCTGCTGTAGCAAATTGGATCATGCTCTGCTGGGGTTTTTTGCCTTCCTCTGGATCAACTGTGGGTATGGAGTTGGGTGTATGGGATTGTATTGTGTTTTTTATTTTGTTTGTTTATTTTTTTTGTGGTTGAACTGGATGGACTTGTGTCTTTTTTCAACCTAACTATGTAACTATGTAACTATGTAACTATTGTAGCGACCCTGCATTAAAGGAGTTCTCCAAGCTAAAACTTTTAACCCCCGCTGTGCCCGGGCTGTAAAACTATACAAAATAAACTTTCACTTACCTGCCTACGATCCCCCGTTGTTCCGATATCGCCGTCCTGTTCTCCGGTCCCGGTCTCTTCCACTTCCTGCGGGTCGGTGACTCACAGTGCGCTCAGCCTATCAGCGGCCGCAGCAATGTCCCGCCGCGGCCGCTGATAGGCTGAGCGCACTGTGAGTCACCGACCCGCAGGAAGAGGAAGCTGACAGGGACCGGAGCACGGGCGGCGATATCGGAACAACGGGGGATCGTAGGCAGGCAAGTGAAAGTTTATTATGTATAGTTTTACAGCCCGGGCACAGCGGGGGTTAAAAGTTTTAGCTTGGAGAACTCCTTTAAGATGGGTAATGTAGCGATTCCTGCCTTAACTTGGGTATTGCAACAACCCTGCTGTAAGTACCCCTGATCTAAATTTTGTGTGTGCAACCAGGCCGTGGTCAGCCTGAGCTAGGTTTATGTTATCTGTGTGTGTTGGTCCTTGTAACGGTCACCACCGTTTACGATATTCCATTCCATCGCCCCACGACAGCTTATCCGACAGTCCGACAGACATCAGACACGATCCATTCCCCCAGAATTAAGACGAGACAAGCTCTGTTCTTTCTGGTTCCAAACGAATGAATGAATGCTTTAATGGTTAGCTCTCTTATATACAGTACAGACATGTTACAGTTAATCAAAGGAACAAAGAAACACTCCACCCACACATCACACAATGGGGCTTCAATCTCATTCTTTTAGATAATGACATTCAGAGGAGTTAATTATCCCCCAGACGTCCGGACTCCGACAATAAGTGATTCACCTGCATAATACATATTCCTATGTCAGACGTTCTGTCTCCGGTCTGACATAATTAACATGACCTAATTACTACAGTTGACATGTACATTCCACACACAAAACAGTATTAGCATCACACAATGGAGTGTCTAGGAGCAGACCCAATTAACACCTCAAAAGCATGTGTCCCCACATTGAATGAAAACACTCCACTGACCTGGTGGGGTCAGAATAACCAACTTGTAATATCTTAAGATATCCTGCAATATATGAATTCTCATTAATGTCTCATCTCATGTAATCCGAGATATCAGTTCTCAGTCACCCTATTCCCAAAAAGGGACTCCCGTTACATGGCTCCCTCCTTGTGGGACACTCCGGCTGACTCCGGCTTCATTCATTCGTTTGACTCAGAAAGAACAGAGCTTGTCTCGTCTTAATTCTGGGGGAATGGATCGTGTCTGTTGGATGGTTGGAGTGTCGGATAAGCTGTCGTGGGGCGATGGAATGGAATATCGTAAACGGTATTGGGATTCTGCTGAGGGGTTTAGTCTAGTGATATGGGCCGGGGAAAAGGTTCAATATTTGATGTGACCTTCTAGAAAGGTTTTTGCCTCCCAGGCTTAGACCGGAGAGGATAGCAGCATGAGAAAGTCAGTCCTTGCCTCCTGGGCTTTGCCCATTGAGGATGAGAGGTCCATTCTTTTCCTGCCTAGGTGAGGATACCAGAAGAAGGTTTGTGTTCTCCTAACTGACCATTTGGGCCTAGAGGGTCCTAAACTTGGAAGATAGTACCCTTGTATCTGAGAGAATCTTGGAGAAGTTTGCTGTGGGTATTCTGTATCCCTAACCCACTCTCTCTAAGACACCTGAGCTGATGAAATTGAATGAGGAAAGAAGATCTGAAGTCTGAACCTCAACATCGGTGTGCTGGTGAGTGCCTGGATGTGGCCACAGGGCCACGAGGAAGGCAGGAGAGCATGTTAAAAAGATCCAACAGCCCTCATGGGGATAATGCTGTAGTATAACACTGCAGCCAGACCGGTAACAGGTAAAAAAAAAAACTGGGAAACAATCTCCCCGGTCTTGAGGACCCTCCACTGGCTAGCCGTAAAGGATCGGGCGACATTCAAGACCCTCTGCCTCACCCACAAATGCACACAAGGAAACGCACCGCAATACTTATGCGGGTAAGTATCGGGCCCTCCGATAGGGCCCTCCGATCAACTAATCAGAACCTCCTCCACATCCCCAAGTCCCGCTACAAATCTAAAGGAGAACGAAGATTTGCAGTCCAGGGACCATGGTTATGGAACGCTCTACCTACAGACATTCGGATGGAAGTGAATCATCGGGCCTTCAGAAAAAAACTTAAGACTCATCTCTTCTGAAGCGTGGCTGGACGACCACATTGGTTACAGCGCCTTGAAGCGATTTAGTTTGCATTTGTAGCGCTATACTAGTTACTCACTCACTCTATAATCTTTGAAGCCCCGTACATACGGCCGGGTTTCCCGTCGGGAAAATTGCAGGGAAAGCTTTTGGCCGATAATCCCGGCCGTGTGTATGCTTCCTTGCAGTTTTCCCAACAGGAAAACTGCTGAGAATCCCGGCGGGAAAATAGAGAACCTGCTCCCTATTTTCCCGACGGTTTTAAACCCGGCAGTTGTCCTATGGGGGAGTATACACACGGCTGGGATTCCCGGCCAAAGCTCTCCCCGCAGTTTTCCCGACGGGGAAAAAAAAACTTACCGAGCAGGTTCTCGGGTTTCCCCTCGGTTTTCTCGGCTGACTTTTTGCCAATGAGAAAACCGAGCGTGTGTACAGGGTTTACCGTATATACTCAAGTCAAAGCCAAGTTTTTTAGCACATTTTTTTGTGCTGAAAATGCCCCCTTTGGCTTATACTCAAGTCACCTATTTTGCGCCTAATCTCCCAGACTTTGAGGACCCGGTACCGGCCGGTTGTAGGTTCCTTGGACCCCAAACTTGGCACACATATAGCCCCAGTATTCCTCTACAAGTGTGCAAAGTTTACTATCTGGGGGACCTACGGCCGGGGAGCACCGATTTTTCAAACTCGGGCACCCCTTCCATAGACTCCCATGTTAAACGGTAATTTCTCCGGTAACTTTGGGGACTCAGTATTGGCCAGCTGTAGGCATGTAGCCCCAGTTCTCCTCTACAGGTGTGCAAAGTTTACTGTCTGGGGGACCTACGGCCGGGGAGCACCTATTTTTCAAACTTGGGCACCCCTTCCATAGACTCCCATGTTAAACGGTAATTTCTCTGGTAACTTTGGGGACTCAGTATTGGCCGGCTGTAGGCATGTAGATCCAGTTCTCCTCTACAAGTGTGCAAAGTTTGCTGTCTGGGGGACCTACGGCCGGGGAGCACCGATTTTTCAAAGCCGGGCACCCCTTCTATATACTCCCATGTTAAATGTAAGTCTAGTCATGGACAGAGTGAGGCATGGGCACAGTAAGGCATGGACACAGTGAGGCATCAGCACAGTGAGGCATCAGCACAGTGAGGCATCAGCACAGTGAGGCATGGGCACAGTGAGGCATGGGCACAGTGATTGATGCATGGGCACAGTGAGGCATGGGCACAGTGAGGCATGCAGATGGACACCCTAGGCTTATACTCGAGTCAATACCTTTTCCCAGTTTTTTGTGGTAAAATTAGGTGCCTCGGCTTATACTCGAGTATATACGGTAAGTGTTTTTTTTTTCTTTATTTGGCCTGGAGTTTTCTTTTTCAAATCAAGTTGCCATGTCCAAGTCTCATAATTCTCTGAAAGTCTCCGGTTTTAGTGTTCCATATTGCAAGATTATATTTTCAGCCTGAACCATACATAGAAACAGCCCCGAGCTCCGACATCTGACCGAGGCCTCAGATTTATTGTCTCTACCATTAAACACGAAAAAGTGAATTTCTTCAGGGAACAACTTCTCTGCTCTCTGAGAAATTGATGGTCTGAGCCGGGCGATGGCCGCCAAAAAAACATTTAATGAAAGGATGAGATCTGGCGAAGGGAGAGGAATGGCAGTCAGTTCAGAATTTTCCATCTCATCATTTCTGGACAAATCCATCGTCACACAAACAAATCTGGACACATCTTTAGGTTTGTGGGTGGCGGAGTAATAATGCGCTGCGAGGAATCTTTTATCTTGAATATTCCCATCTGTAGACCACGGATCACCCCTTAACCCCTTTGCCACCACCGCCTGGCGACCCTTTAACCACTTCAGCCCTCGGAAGAATTTACCCCCTTCCTTACCAGAGCACTTTTTTATTCGCTTTAACTGACAATTGTGCGGTCGTGCGACGTGGCTCCCAAACATAATTGACGTCCTTTTTTCCCCCCACAAATAGAGCTTTCTTTTGGTGGTATTTGATGACCTCTGCGGTTTTTATTTTTTGCGCTATAAACAAAAATAGAGCGACAAATTTTGAAAGAAAAAACAATATTTTTTTAATTTTTGCTGTAATAAATATCCCCCTTTTCCAGCAGGACTTGGCACCTGCCCACACTGCCAAAACTACCAATACCTGGTCACATGGTTGTTTGGCCAGCAAACTCGCCTGACCTAAACCCCATAGAGAATCTGTGGGGTACTGTCAAGATGAAGATGAGAGACACCAGACCCAACAATGCAGATGAATTGAAGGCCGCTATCAAAGCAAACCGTGGGCTTCCATAATATCTCAGCAGTGCCATGTGCCAGGGGCCTCCCGTCCATTAAGGGCGCATGGGCGCCACCCCCCCCCCCTGTCCATCGCCACCTCCCCTATCCATGCGTCCGGCCCCTTTCAGGACACCGGCGCATGGATTCCAATCCGGAGGGACTGTTTTTTTTTAAGCACGGATTAGAGCCAGAGGCTTGGGTTTGGCTTGGGTCGCAGAAAGTGCGCAGTCTCTGAGCCTACCCAGGTGTGTTACAACAGCGAATAAATATTTTGCTGTTGTAACACCGATCCTTCTCCTGGCCAATCAGGAAGCGGGTTTTGACACCGGTCATCCAATTGGCTGAAAGGACAGGCGATCCTATTGGACGAATAGTAAAAAAAGAAATATTGCGCTTGTTAAGGTGAAAAAAAGCAGCGATCAAAAAGGGTTATACCACACAAACAATAATGCAAAAAAGGGAAGATATCGCGCTAAATAAATGATATGTGAACATAAATGGTGAAAAAAAGTTCAAAGTAAGTGGTCAGTCCCGCCACAAAGGCAAATTTGTATCAACAATCTCCCAGGTGATAAACTCAATCCACAAAGGAAAAGTGCTTGACAGAAAAGGTCCTCCACCAACGATATAAAAGCCTCTTACCGGATGAAATTGATCTCCAAGTTATAAGAGATCAAATAACGCAAGGTAAGAGACAAAGATGGATGATATCCCATAGACAGCCACAGCGCTGGAATCCTGATAACTGTGTCTTTACAATAGGTACATGCTCTCGATAGGTCATCCGGGGGTATGCAAAACAGAAAGGACTCACATAGCGTAAAACTGTCTTATTTATTGATAAAATCAAAGAAAATTGCACTTACATAGATCAGCAAGTGTGAAGCATATAAAAAACAAGCCGGCCCGCTTGATACACAGCCCGTATCCGGGTAGAAGATGCGCGGTGACGTCAGAACGCCGCCTCCCTACGTTTCGTCACGACAGGACTTGGTCACGGGATACAGTGGCGACAATTGATGGGCACAGTGGCGACAATTGATGGGCACAGTGGCGACAATTGATGGGCACAGTGGCGACAATTGATGGGCACAGTGGTGACAATTGATGGGCACATTGGCGACAATTGATGGGCACAGTGGCTGTGTTTGAAAGCCCAATTGATGATTTTTGTTCCGTTTGTTTGCCCCCCCCAAAAAAAATTGGAGCACCAGCCGCCACTGGCTTGAGCCCCTGTGTGATGACGAAAATATAGTCATCTCCGTCTTCTTACAAAATGACGAACAGCAAAGGTGAAACAAAGTATCTAAAATATTCAAAAGGATTATTTACTTTAAAAAGATCAAATCCACATGTATTGTACATCTGAATAAAAAAAAGTTACATTCCTTTTTAATAATAAAGAATGAAAGTGCTGTGTGTGACAGGTCTCCTCCGCGGGTGAATATTAATAAAATATCAAAGGGTCACCCTCCGGGCTCCGGGACGCCTCGTCTGTTTTTGATGGTACAATTGAAAGGTACGGCTGAATCGCAAACGACTGCCGCGTCCCGGGCTGCGGGATCCGACTGTCTCCGCTAAAAATAAGAAGAGATGAAAAAGCGCTAGTCTATGGAGCCGGCACTGAAGGGAGCTGGAGGAAGAACTCCGCTCTGACAATTAGAGCCTAGGCTGCAAGAGGGCGGGGGGGCTCTGATCGCAGACATTGGGGATGTCAGGAATGTTCCAAATGCCCCCCTTGGAAACGCGGTCCCCTTGGAAACAGCGACGATCGGACAAAGCTTTCTAATTATCTCTAAGGAAAGCTGAACTGGCATGGGCGTAGCATAAGGGGTTGCAGGGGTCTCAATCGCAAACCCCGCCCCTAGCTCCAGGGGGCCCCAGCAGCCTCCCTGTCATATTATCATATCCTCCACAAAGTCCAGCTCTGATCTGTCCCAGGGCCCCACAGCCACGCTCCAGTACGGGGCTTCCACTTTGCCTTCCCAAGATGGTAACGCCACCCACAGGCAACAAAGGAAAAATACTACCAGGCAGTACCACAGCCAGAACAGAGGCAAATTTGTATTAATCAAACAGGTCTGGACACGAATATTGGCCCAGACATCCCCTAAATTTGAAATAGCGCCCCCATCTTTGGGAACAGGGCGCGACATACGTTTTGGGTGGACTGACCCTTTAAGCACATTGGATATTAATCGCGGTTCTTTCCGGTGGAGTATTCTGTCGGTATAATCTCGGTCTTCGGTGGGAATATTAGAAACACGGCGCAGACCCCGATATGTGATAAAGCTCTATTCAGCCTCCGGAATTTTCATTTCAGCCGCATCTCTCGCTTCTCCCTCTTTTTTATTCATTTTGTGGTAATCAGAAGCCGGTCGGCCGGATCCCCTAATCTCTCCATATATCAGTATAAACAGGAGATAAGTCTGAGCCTTCGGGGAGACGGAAATGAAAACAGAACGCTGCGCTGAAATACAGCAAAGTTTCATCACGCCATCAGGACTGCCGTTCGGGGTCATGGGACCCCATACAAGCTATCCGGCAGGGCCATCCCCCCATGTACCTCCCTATATTCTTTAACCCCCTCATATGTCTCCCTATAAACTTTAAGGCCCGGATTCACGTAGGAGAGTGCATCTTTGGGCGGGCATAACTTATCCTATTTACGTTACGCCTCCGCAACTTTGACAGGCAAGTGCAGTATTCACAAAGCAAAGTTGCGGCTGCGTAGCGTAAATAGGCCGGCGTAAGCCCGCCCAATTCAAATGTGGAAGATGTGGGCGTGTGTTATGTAAATTTATTGTGACCCCACGTAAATGACGCTTTTTACGAACGGCGCATGCGCCATCCGTGATTTTTAACTAGTGATCACACAAGCCGAAAACGAGGACGGCGGTTGTCACGGGTTACAAGAAAGATCGACAACAACGCATGACAGTAGATTGTTTAATGTTATGTTGGATGACTTTGCTTTTCTGTTTATGTTATTTTATGATACATCAGATGACATTTACGTGTAGAATGAAAATCGCTCGGTGGCACATTAGCTCTAATTAAGCGTTGGGCATAATTGAAGAATTTATGGTAATACATTGTAGCACCTGGATCTCTGAGGGGGGGGGGGGGGGATAAAAGGGATCTCCGGCATCATCTCCTCCCAACGCATGAAAGCCGACCGCACATCAGAAGCAGCCAGAGATGACTAAATAAAATGATTATTCGGGATTCTCACTCAACGAGGGACGTGTCTCCGATGATGAAACGCGTCGGAGCCGGACGGGGCTGTGATCAGGGACTGTCAGAGATTCCCTCTGGGTTGGGGGGGGGGGGGGGGGAGGGGAGATTCCAGATTGTTTCACATCACAAAGGTGATAATTGAACTTGTGTATATTACGATCTCAGGACAGTATAAATAAAACGTTTCAGAGCTCCGGGGGATTTGCCGAGTTTTCATTCGCAACAGAAAATTGTGACAATGTGTCAGCGTCCCGAGAAACGTAATAACAATAAAGCTTTACAATGAAGAGTGTAACAGGTCCCCTCCCTGACATGTCCATGTACTCTGTGTGCTGTCTGACCCCCCCCCCCCTTCACTACAGACTAGACTCATTGTTGGATTCACTCCAGTGAGCGCACTACAGCTAGGAGGAGAAATATCCTCCTGACAACGTCTCAGATCTCCACCAATATCAATATTTCAGTGCAGTGGCGGTGCGTCCAAAGAGGGCGCAGGAACCCCTGCCCCCTCTCTCTCCCGCACCGCCACTGAATACAATACATAGATTCGTGCATTGCATGAATCTGTGTATTGTTGCTGCCGCCCACTATTCAGATGGCGGACCCCCTGGTGAGCGCCGGCTATCTGAATAACGGCAGCTGGTTGGCTTTGGAAGTGCCTATCAGAGCCAGCGGCTCAAAAATAAGACATCAGGGGTCTATTTAGACCAGAGGTGGGCAAACTGCGGCCCGCGGGCCGTATGCGGCCCGGCGGACCTTTTAATCCGGCCCCCGGGCGGATCGCTAGAAATCTGAATTTGAAGTCTGAATTTGCAGCCGAAAGAATTGCGGCACACTGGCAGCAATTGATGGCACACTGGCAGCAATTGGTGGCACACTGGCAGCAATTGATGGCACACTGGCAGCAATTGATGGCACACTGGTGGCACACTGGCAGCAATTGATGGCACACTGGCGGCACACTGGCAGCAATTGATGGCACACTGGCAGCAATTGATGGCACACTGGCAGCAATTGATGGCACACTGGCAGCAATTGATGGCACACTGGTGGCACACTGGCAGCAATTGATAGCACAATGGCAGCAATTGATGGCACACTGGCAGCAATTGATGGCACACTGGTGGCACACTGGCAGCAATTGATGGCACACTGGCAGCAATTGATGGCACACTGGCAGCAATTGATGGCACACTGGTGGCACACTGGCATCAATTGATGGCACACTGGCATCAATTGATGGCACACTGGCAGCAATTGATGGCACACTGGCAGCAATTGATGGCACACTGGTGGCACACTGACAGCAATTGATGGCACACTGGCAGCAATTGATGGCACACTGGCAGCAATTGATGGCACACTGGCAGCAATTGATGGCACACTGGCAGCAATTGATGGCACACTGGTTTATGTATGTCTTAGTGATTGATTAACATCACAACTTCATTGATTTGAAATTGATACCCTTATTTTTTGTATGATTTTTGCTTTTGCTCATCACTGCCACACACATGCAGCCATGCATTGCACGTGTGTGGCAGTAATAAGCAAAACTAAAAATCATACAAAAAAAAAAGCTATCAATGAAGTTGTGATGTGAATCAATCACTAAGACAATAAGACATACATAAACCATAATTTATGACACGGCATACATTGTCGTTTGGCAGGACTTTATGGGGACAATGTCTGCAGTCTCTGATCCTCTCTAGTATCATGTCTGCAGTCTCTTATCCTCTCTGGTATCATGTGCGCAGTCTCTGATCCTCTCTGGTATCATGTGCGCAGTCTCTGATTCCTCTCCGGTATCATGTGCGCAGTCTCTGATCCTCTCTAGTATCATGTCTGCAGTCTCTGATCCTCTCTGGTATCATGTCCGCAGTCTCTTATCCTCTCTGGTATCATGTGCGCAGTCTCTGATCCTCTCTGGTATCATGTGCGCAGTCTCTGATTCCTCTCTGGTATCATGTGCGCAGTCTCTGATCCTCTCTAGTATCATGTCTGCAGTCTCTGATCCTCTCTGGTATCATGTGCGCAGTCTCTGATCCTCTCTGGTATCATGTCCACAGTCTGATCCTCTCTGGAAATTTTCACTAATATGAGTCACAAATAGTGAAAAATGTTCATTGTTTTGGGAAATTTTGTTTAATAAATTAAAAAAAAATTCTTGTAAGGCAACCTCACTTTTTCATTGTTTAACTATAACAAGTACTCGTACCAGTTGTCCAACAATGATATTTACTGCTTTTTATAAAGAAATACAATTGATTTTATGCAGTATTGAGTTTAGCCTTTTGGCCCGGCCCTCCAAAATATTTTTAGTTTCTCATGTGGCCCCATCGAAAAAATAATTGCCCACCCCTGATTTAGACCCTAGATATTTCACCAAAGCCCCATAACGGGGCTCCTAGAAAAGAAATTGTAAAAAAAGAATAAAAAAAGAATATTGTAAATAAATAAATAATAAAAATATAAAAACCGACTGACACTGTCCACTGCCCTACTGACACCAATCTTTGGTATACTGATATACACGCGTGTATGTTTGTGCTCTGTGGTGCACACCCTAATGCAATAGGCTGCGCAACCTATGATGGGGAATGTAGTTCCAAAACATCTGGGGTGCCAAGGTTCCCCATCACTGTTATAGGCATACTTATTAACCACTTCCTTACTGGGCACTTAAACCCCCTTCCTGACCAGAGGACTTTTTGCGATTCGGCACTGCGTCGCTTTAACTGACAATTGCGCGGTTGTGCGACGTGGCTCCCAAACAAAATTGACGTCCTTTTTTTCCCACAAATAGAGCTTTCTTTTGGTGGTATTTGATCACCTCTGCGGTTTTTATTTTTTGCGCAATAAACAAAAATAGAGCGACAATTTTGAAAAAAAAAAAATATTTTTAACTTCTTGCTATAATAAATAGCTCCATTTTTTTTTCTCAGTTTAGGCCGATACGTATTTTACATATTTTTGTTAAAAAACAAAAAATCGCAATAAGCGACTGGTTTGCGCAAAAGTTATAGCGCCTACAAAATAGGGGACAGAATTTTTTTTTTTTACTAGTAATGGCGGCGATCTGCGATTTTTATCGGTACTGCGACATTATGGCGGACACATCAGACACTTTTGACACATTTTTGGCACCATTCACATTTATACTGCGATCAGTGCTATAAAAATGCACTAATTACTGTATAAATGTGACTGGCATTGAAGGGGTTAACACTAGGGGGTGAGGAAGGGGTTAAATGTGTACCTTAGTGAGTGTTACTAACTGTGGGGGGAGGGGACTGACTGGGGGAGGTGACCGATCTGTGTCCCTACGTACAAGAGACACAGATCGGTCTCGTCTCTCCCTGACAGGACGTGGATCTGTGTGTTTACACACACAGATCCACGTCCTTGTCTCTGTAACCGTTGATCGTGGGAGTCTTGCGGACATCGCGGCCGCCAGGCAAGCTCACCGGCATCCCAGTGGCCAGGAGGAGCGGAGGCCCGTAAAAACACGGCGGCTCAGAGAAGTAGAACCACCCTGCGGCCGTATAAAGTCGTACGGCCGTCGGGAATTGGTTAATGAGCTCTCTCCACTGAGTTCCCGGGTCTGTACACCCGCTGTGCCCATTATGAGGGCTTCCCATCTTCCCTGTGCTGAGTTCCCGGGTCTGTACACCCGCTGTGCCCATTATGAGGGCTTCCCATCTTCCCTGTGCTGAGTTCCCGGGTCTGTACACCCGCTGTGCCCATTATGAGGGGTTCCCACCATCCCTGTGCTGAGTTCCCGGGTCTGTACACCCGCTGTGCCCATTATGAGGGCTTCCCATCTTCCCTGTGCTGAGTTCCCGGGTCTGTACACCCGCTGTGCCCATTATGAGGGGTTCCCACCATCCCTGTGCTGAGTTCCCGGGTCTGTACACCCGCTGTGCCCATTATGAGGGGTTCCCACCAGTGGCGGCCCGCCCATAAAGGGCGCCCGGGCGCCGCCCCCCCCCCCCTCCCCCAGTCAGTAAAAAAAAAAATCTAAAAATAAAAATTTTTTTTTTTATTTAAACATGTCCCTTTAAGGAAAAAAAAATTCCAAAAAAGGTTCTTATGTGCACGGAGTCCGGGCATCGGGCGCCGGGAACAGCGCAGTATGGGTAGCGCCACGTCTGTGCAATCACGGGATTGCAGACGTGGCGCTACATTGGCAGCCCAAAAATGCCTTTGTGGCGCGGTCCATCGCGCCACTTGCTTCCGGCGCGATGGACTGCATTGTTATGGCTGGGCGGGTGCATCCACTATTTGTGCTCGTTCCGTCCCGACGTCCCTGGAAGAACAGTAAGTGACGTCGGGACTCGGGGCGCTCAGTGCGAGTACAGGTAAGCTAAGCTGAGCTATGCCGCCTGCCTCTGCCCCTCTGTAATGGACTGTTTTCTTTGTAAAGTTCGGCGGCAGCAGGAGCGGTCCACCCCCCTTCTTTAAAGATGACCTTTTTTGCAAAAATTTTTTTATAGTGAATATTCGGCCGAAATCGCGGCACACCCACCCCCCCCGCGGGGGGGGGGATGGGGGGGCCGCGATTTCGGCCGAATGTTCACTAGACATGATGAGCAATTAACCCAGTGCAGATGTAGGCTCATTGCAAGGGTGGATTTTTTTAACATTTTCATGGAGTTGGGCTTTAATAAATGATTTTTAATGTTCAATGCAATGCATATTATGGGTGAAATGCCAGCCGTCAGCAGCCTGAGCCCAGGAGAAGATGGGGAGCTACAAGTCCCAGCAGGTTATAATATAAGGCTCCTAGGTGGATGGGAGTCTTATATTATAACCTGCTGGGACTTGTAGTTCCCCATCTTCTCCTGGGCTCAGGTGCATGCAATCCACCATCTATGGGACTACAAGTCCCAGCAGTGAGAAAAACTGGACAAAGATGGTGGATTGCATGCACCTGAGCCCCAGGAGACGATGGAGAACTACAAGTCCCAGCAGGTTATAATATAAAGCTTCGAGGTGGATGGATGACTGGACAGTGACACAGTGGGGACAATTGGCACAGTGGCTGTGTTTGATGGCATGGTACAGTGGCTGCATTTGATGGCATGGTACAGTGGTGACAATTGATGGCACAGTGACCACAATTGATGGCATGGCACAGTGGCTGCATTTGATGGCATGGTACAGTGGCTGCATTTGATGGCATGGTACAGTGGTGACAATTGATGGCACAGTGACCACAATTGATGGCATGGCACAGTGGCTGCATTTGATGGCATGGTACAGTGGCTGCATTTGATGGCATGGTACAGTGGCTGCATTTGATGGCATGGTACAGTGGTGACAATTGATGGCACAGTGACCACAATTGATGGCATGGCACAGTGGCTGCATTTGATGGCATGGTACAGTGGCTGCATTTGATGGCATGGTACAGTGGCTGCATTTGATGGCATGGCACAGTGGCTGCATTTGATGGCATGGTACAGTGGTGACAATTGATGGCACAGTGACCACAATTGATGGCATGGCACAGTGGTTGCATTTGATGGCATGGTACAGTGGTGACAATTGATGGCACAGTGACTGCGTTTGATGGCATGGCACAGTGGCTGCGTTTGATGGCATGACACAGTGGCTGCGTTTGATGGCATGGCACAGTGGTGCGAATTGATGGAACAGTGGCTGCATTTGATGGGCACAGTGAGGCTGCGATTTTTTTTCTTCTTCGTTTGCGCCCCCCCCAAAAATTTTGAGCACCAGCCGCCACTGGTTCCCACCATCCCTGTGCTGAGTTCCCGGGTCTGTACACCCGCTGTGCCCATTATGAGGGGTTCTCACCATCCCTGTGCTGAGTTCCCGGGTCTGTACACCCGCTGTGCCCATTATGAGGGGTTCCCACCATCCCTGTGCTGAGTTCCCGGGTCTGTACACCCGCTGTGCCCATTATGAGGGGTTCCCACCATCCCTGTGCCGAGTTCCCGGGTCTGTACATCCGCTGTGCCCATTATGAGGGGTTCCCACCATCCCTGTGCTGAGTTCCCGGGTCTGTACACCCGCTGTGCCCATTATGAGGGGTTAATTTTGTTTATTGAAAAAATCTTACAAACAACAACTTATATACAATAAAACCATAACAAACAAAACACACTTACAAAATAATTGAATATGACTATACAAAACAGAAACAAACACAAGAACATAATAAACGGTGCAAACCAAATTGCGCACAACATAATCCCTACGGGAGAGCCAGACTAAAGAGCATCACCATGCATGTCACCTTTTATATAAAGTGACTGGGAACTGCCATTAAGGTGGCTGAGGCTGTTTCTCAGCCTGGCTCCTCCCTCTCCCTGGAGAACCAGCGCGCTTCGTTGCACCCTGGCACTCTTCATCCATAGAGGATGCAGAACTGAACGAGTCCCATTCATAGTCATCCTCAGACAGTACCGTAAATTTATTCGCCAAAGGCAAAACCTCAGGACTTAAGGTAACTGTACCTCCTTTTTTCCCCTTCTTTTTGCCTCTCCTCCTTTTATCCTCCAACCACTCCATATCATCCTTGGACAACCCGGAGTCAGCAGCCTCCCCACACCCTTCACCCCCCTCCCCCCCATACTCCCTTCCCTTATCTACCCCCAGGCCAGCCTCTTCACCATCCTCCCCACTCCTCTGCACCCCACCATCCTTAACAGGAACCCTGCAGCATCGAGGGAGGGGGACTGGCACCGCACCTGATGCACCAGCACCTCTTGCTGCCTCTGCAATTTTAGAAGACACAGAAGGATTGGACACATTCTCTGCAACTGACACCTTACTTACAGACTGGGAAGACACTGACACATTGGGAATTGGCACAGTCTGGGGCACCACGGACACATTGGGAATTGGCACAGACTGGGGCACCACGGACACATTGGGAATTGGCACAGACTCAGATGGACTCACAGGCCCTCCAGCTGTTGAGCTCCGAGCATCCTCCATGTCCAGGCGGAAGAACTCTCTCATGAGCTCAGGCTTATTGTGCATTGCCTCAGGACACTGACTGTAAGGATGTCCCACCGCATTGCACAGATTGCACCTTATGAGGTTACAATCCTTAGCCAGATGTCCTATACCCTGGCACAGAGAGCACTTCATCACTGGACAGGAGGACGCAAGGTGACTCTTGTCTCCACACTTATTGCAGAGCTTTGGTTGGCCTGGATAGAAGATGGTCAGCCTGTCCCTCCCCAGGAAAGCTGAGGATGGCAGATGCTGGACGACATGGTCAATGACTTTTAGTTTCAACTGAGCAGACCATCCCCCCGTCCATATTCCCCGATCATCCAGAATCTTCTTTAGGGGGCCCAGGACGTCTCCATACCTCCTCAGCCATATACATAGATCCCCCCGGTGGTATGGACTCATTGCGGACCAGAATCGTGACCACTTTAATGAGGGGCTGGCGGGAGACAAGTTTGGGCATGAGCCCCTTCCAGTCCGGCAGGCCCCTACACACGTGTTCATATTTCTCCCAAAATATGTCCAAAGACTCCGGGCGGAGAAAGGACAAATCATACTCATAGGAACCTGCCGGACTGATCAGGGCGAAGATATCTGCGGGCGTGAACCCCATCTGTAGAATCTTATCCACCACCGCCCTCCTATGTGGGGGGATTCCACCGCCTTCCCACCTCAGCTGCACAACATTCCTCCTTTTAAACAGGGAGGAAGACAAACCATTCCCATGCTCCTTCCCTGCTTGTTCCCCCTTCCCAGATCCTGCAGCAGCAACACCAGCATAGGATTTCCTTCCACCCCCAGTACTTGCAGTCCTGTCCTTAGACACAGTCACACCTGCCGGCAAAGCGTCTGATTCAGCTGGGATTGTATTAGCAGAGGCAGGACCCACCCCCTCCCCCCCGCTCTGTACACACAGCTCCAGTCCTGTCCAATGCAGACTTCTGCTGAGTTGTGGCACTACTGCACCCAGCATCTCCTCCATCATTCACAGGTACAGCCGCTGTGCCTGGTCCAGGCAAAGTCACTGTATTGTCCATGGACCTCTCTGCAGACTGGCAGTTTTTATCAGGTGTACGCTGTACATTGTCTATGGGCTGACTGCCTGCAGCACTACACTCTCAGCAAGCTTATTGTCAATAATAAAGTTCCCACCACCATCCTGCACACACACTGTACCTGCTTGCTGGGTTGTCACCTGTGCGATTTTATGGCTGGGATCAGAGCTTCCCTCAGCTGCTGCAGACTCCATGGTGGATCTTGCTCTCTCCACAGGATTGGAAACGGCGTCCATCTTGACATCACCATCCGGGGAAACCGCATCTGGAGGGGATTCCAACTTGGTTATGAAATCCAGCATGCAGGACCTTCACCCTCCTGAGATGTGCCACATTGCTGGGGTGTGAAGGGGGCAGAGGGCTCAGCGGATGTCAGAGGTGCCTGCACCTGCATCTCCTCGCTGGCTTCCCCATCCTCCATGCATGAAGCGGCTCCTCTTCTCATGCGATTAAATCGCTCCTCATTCTTATATATTTTTTTAAATATTCCGCTCTTCTCCTTCAGAGAATACAGCAAATCCTTCTGTTTCCTCACAGCTTGTTCCAGGTCCTTCAGCTCAGGCCTCAGAGCCGGTCTTTTCTTACTGTATACTTTAGCACAGATCTGTTTTTTCTTTCTGAACTCGGCCATCAAAACCATCAATTTCTCCTCCTCCTTCTCAATCTGCTTCAACTTACTGACAGTCCTCTGTCTGGAGGCTGACAGGGACTCATCTTTCCTTTGGGTAGGCCCAGAATCTTCCACAGGCCTATCCAGGGGGGCCCCGCCCGGCTCTTCCCCAGGATCCAGCATCCCTCCTGGGGGAAGAGAAGTCACTCCAGCCCTGGTCTCTGGAGCACAGGAGCAAAGGAATTAGCAACCACACCCTTCACTGACAAGGAGTGGAATGGCAGTTTCCCACCATCCCTGTGCTGAGTTCCCGGGTCTGTACATCCGCTGTGCCCATTATGAGGGGTTCCCACCATCCCTGTGCTGAGTTCCCGGTTCTTTACACCCGCTGTGCCCATTATGAGGGGTTCCCACCATCCCCTGTGCCGAGTTCCCGGGTCTGTACATCCGCTGTGCCCATTATGAGGGGTTCCCACCATCCCTGTGCTGAGTTCCCGGTTCTTTACACCCGCTGTGCCCATTATGAGGGGTTCCCACCATCCCTGTGCTGAGTTCCCGGGTCTGTACACCCGCTGTGCCCATTATGAGGGGTTCCCACCATCCCTGTGCTGAGTTCCCGGGTCTGTACACCCGCTGTGCCCATTATGAGGGGTTCCCACCATCCCTGTGCCGAGTTCCCGAGTCTGTACTCCCGCTGTGCCCATTATGAGGGGTTCCCACCATCCCTGTGCTGAGTTCCCGGGTCTGTACACCCGCTGTGCCCATTATGAGGGGTTCCCACCATCCCTGTGCTAAGTTCCCGGGTATGTACACCCGCTGTGCCCATTATGAGGGGTTCCCACCATCCCTGTGCTGAGTTCCTGGGTCTGTACACCCGCTGTGCCCATTATGAGGGATTCCCACCATCCCTGTGCTGAGTTCCTGGGTCTGTACAACCCGCTGTGCCCATTATGAGGGGTTCTCACCATCCCTGTGCTGAGTTCCCGGGTCTGTACACCCGCTGTGCCCATTATGAGGGGTTCCCACCATCCCTGTGCTGAGTTCCCGGGTCTGTACACCCGCTGTGCCCATTATGAGGGGTTCCCACCATCCCTGTGCCGAGTTCCCGGGTCTGTACACCCGCTGTGCCCATTATGAGGGGTTCCCACCATCCCTGTGCCGAGTTCCCGGGTCTGTACATCCGCTGTGCCCATAATGAGGGGTTCCCACCATCCCTGTGCTGAGTTCCTGGGTCTGTACACCCGCTGTGCCCATTATGAGGGGTTCCCACCATCCCTGTGCTGAGTTCCCGGGTATGTACACCCGCTGTGCCCATTATGAGGGGTTCCCACCATCCCTGTGCTGAGTTCCCGGGTCTGTACACCCGCTGTGCCCATTATGAGGGGTTCCCACCATCCCTGTGCTGAGTTCCTGGGTCTGTACACCCGCTGTGCCCATTATGAGGGGTTCCCACCATCCCTGTGCTGAGTTCCCGGGTCTGTACACCCGCTGTGCCCATAATGAGGGGTTCCCACCATCCCTGTGCTGAGTTCCTGGGTCTGTACACCCGCTGTGCCCATTATGAGGGGTTCCCACCATCCCTGTGCTGAGTTCCCCGGGTCTGTACACCTGCTGTGCCCATTATGAGGGGTTCCCACCATCCCTGTGCTGAGTTCCCGGGTCTGTACACCCGCTGTGCCCATTATGAGGAGTTCCCACATCCCTGTGCTGAGTTCCCGGGTCTGTACACCCGCTGTGCCCATTATGAGGGGTTCCCACCATCCCTGTGCTGAGTTCCCGGGTCTGTACACCTGCTGTGCCCATTATGAGGGGTTCCCACCATCCCTGTGCTGAGTTCCTGGGTCTGTACAACCCGCTGTGCCCATTATGAGGGGTTCCCACCATCCCTGTGCTGAGTTCCCGGGTCTGTACACCCGCTGTGCCCCATTATGAGGGGTTCCCACCATCCTGGAACACATAAAAGGGTTTGGGGATAGACAATGGTGGACATGGACACCCCATGGTTGTGGACAGGAGCAGAGCTAGGGAATATGGCAGGGAGCTCTCCAAAGTGTATAAAAGGCCAGGGACTGACTCCACCTATAACTATAGTGTACATTTTCATGGTCCGGACCTTTTTAAGGGCATCTCCATCCAGAACCAATTTTCGTGGTACCTTACTGTAGTCGCTAGCAAATGAAATGCCATTTTTGGGTCGGAACTTGGATCCTTGAGATCACAAACATCTATAAACTAGAGCTGTAAAAAGTCAATTGAGCTTCAAATATTCTTCCAAGCTTTATAGAGCGAAACCCATCCTGGGCCTGTCTATGTCGCCCCCCCCCCCTCCCTCACAATGGTGCAGTACCCACGCTGCTGCTGAGATAAAACTATCAGTCCAGCAAGGCCGGCTCTATAAATAATCTTGGTTTGTTGAGTGATCTCTCCACCGTTATTTATAGTCGATTTCTTTATTTTGCGTTGATGACTCTGTCTGCATAGCGAAGCCCACAGACTGGAGATGGGATTTTTCTCGGGGCTGACGGAACAATCAGACTGGGTGAGGACAGGAATTTGTCTTCTTTCCCGGATCTTCATACAAGGAAATGCCACGACTCCTGCTCTGGCGGTGGTATATTATTACCGGGGGGCGGGGGGGGGGGGGGGGGCAGGAATGGGCCTGCTTGCATACCACAAAAATAAATAAATATAATAATAATAAATATATATATAAATATACAGCGGGTAAAATAAGTATTGAACGCGTCACTAGTTTTCTAGATAATATACAGTGGAACCTCGGTTTAAGAGTAACTTGCTTTGAGAGCATTTTGATTTGCGAGCAACTGTTTTTTTTTTATTCTGACTCGGTTTGCGAGTGTTGACTCGCAAGATGAGCAGAATTCAAGCTAAATAGGCCTGCAGTATCTCATTTGGCCTGAGGTACGGGGGGGGGATGCAGAAGCTGAGCAAAGCCGAAAATAAGCCTGCAGTACCTAATTTGTCCTAAGGTACGGGGGCGCAGGAGCCGAGAAAAGCCAAACATTGGCCTACAGTACCTCACTTGGCCTGAGGTACGGGAGCGCAGGAGCCCAGAAAAAGCCGAACATTGGCCTGCAGTACCTCACTTGGCCTGAGGTACAGGGGCGCAGGAAACAAACTGAAGTGTCCTTGGGCCCTTTTCTGCGTTTTTGTGGGCGCAGGAGCAATAAAAGCCGAACATTGGCCTGCAGTACCTCACATGGCCTGAGGTACAGGGGCGCAGGAGCCCAGAAAAGCCGAAAATTGTCCTGAAGTACCTAATTTGTCCAGAGGTACGTGGGCGCAGGAGCTGAGAAAAGCCGAACATTGGCCTGCAGTACCTCACCTGGCCTGAGGTACGTGGGCGCAGGAGCCAAGAAAAGCCGAACATTGGCCTGCAGTACCTCACATGGCCTGAGGTACGGGGGTGCAGGAGCTGAGAAAAGCCGAACATTGGCCTGCAGTACCTCACCTGGCCTGAGGTACGGGGGCGCAGGAGCCGAGAAAAAAGCCGAACATTGGCCTGCAGTACCTCATTTGTCCAGAGGTATGTGGGCGCAGGAGCCGAGAAAAGCCGAACATTGGCCTGCAGTACCTCACCTGGCCTGAGGTACGGGGGCGCAGGAGCCCAGAAAAAGCGGAACATTGGCCCTGCAGTACCTCACTTGGCCTGAGGTACAGGGGCGCAGGAAACAAACTGAAGTGTCCTCAGGCCTTTTCGGCCGTTTTTGTGGACGCTGGAGCCGATAAAAAGCCAAACGTAGGCCTGCAGTACCTCACATGGCCTCAGGTACGGGGGCGCAGGAGCCCAGAAAAGCCGAACAATTGGCCTGCAGTAGCTCACTTGGCCTGAGGTACAGGGGCGCAGGAGCCCAGAAAAGCCGAAAATTGGCCAGAAGTACCTCATTTGTCCAGAGGTACGTGGGCGCAGGAGCCGAGAAAAGCCGAACATTGCCCTGCAGCACCTCACCTGGCCTGAGGTACGGGGGCGCAGGAGCCAAGAAAAGCCGAACATTTGCCTGCAGTACCTCATTTGTCCAGAGGTACGTGGGCGCAGGATTCGAGAAAAGCCGAACATTGGCCTGCAGTACCTCATTTGTCCAGAGGTACGTGGGCGCAGGAGCCGAGAAAAGCCGAACATTGGCCTGCAGTACCTCACTTGACCTGAGGTACGGGGGTGCAGGAGCCCAGAAAAGCCAAACATTGGCCTGCAGTACCTCATTTGGCCTGAGGTACGGGGGGCGCAGGAAAAAAAAACCGAAGTGTCCTCTGGCCTTTTCGGCCATTTTCGGCGCTCTATGGCGCCCCACCCCACCCCTGGCCACATTCGGTATTGCATCCCCTAAAGCCAATGCGGAACAAATTATTTTCGTTTCCATTGCCTTCAATGGGAAAACTCGCTTTGATATGCGAGTACTTTGGATTACAAGCATACTCCTGGAACGGACTATATGCTGGTAATCCAAGGTTCAACTGGAGAGCTTCAGAAAGACCTGGAATTAGGCCAGGCACAATGTGAGCCCAGGGAGCGTGCTCGGGCCAGGCACAATGTGAGCACAGGGAGCGTGCTCGGGCCAGGCACAATGTGAGCACAGGGAGCGTGCTCGGGCCAGACACAGTGTGAGCACAGGGAGCGTGCTCGGGCCAGGCACAGTGAGACCACAGGGAGCGTGCTCGGGCCAGGCACAATGTGAGCACAGGGAGCGTGCTCGGGCCAGGCACAATGTGAGCACAGGGAGCGTGCTCGGGCCAGGCACAATGTGAGCACAGGGAGCGTGCTCAGGCCAGGCACAATGTGAGCACAGGGAGCGTGCTCGGGCCAGGCACAATGTGAGCACAGGGAGCCGTGCTCGGGCCAGGCACAATGTGAGCACAGGGAGCGTGCTCGGGCCAGGCACAGTGAGACCACAGGGAGCGTGCTCGGGCCAGGCACAGTGAGACCACAGGGAGCGTGCTCGGACCCTGCACAATGTTAGCAGAGGGAGCGTGCTCGGGCCAGGCACAATGTGAGCACAGGGAGCGTGCTCGGGCCAGGCACAGTGAGACCACAGGGAGCGTGCTCGGGCAGGCACAGTGAGACCACAGGGAGCGTGCTACGGGCCCGGCACAATGTGAGCACAGGAAGGCATGCTCGGGCCCGGCACAATGTGAGCACAAGGAGCGTGCCTCGGGCCAGGCACAATGTGAGCACAGGGAGCGTGCTCGGGCCAGGCACAATGTGAGCAGAGGGAGATAGTGCTCGGGCCCGGCACAATGTGAGCACAGGGAGCGTGCTCAGGCCCGGCACAATGTGAGCACAGGGAGCCGTGCCTCTGGCCAGGCACAATGTGAGCACAGGGAGCGTGCTCGGGCCAGGCACAATGTGAGCACAAGGAGCGTGCTCGGGCCAGGCACAATGTGAGCACAGGGAGCGTGCTCGGGCCAGGCACAATGTGAGCACAGGGAGCGTGCTCGGGCCCGGCACAATGTGAGCACAGGGAGCGTGCTCAGGCCCGGCACAATGTGAGCACAGGGAGCGTGCTCAGGCCTGGCACAATGTGAGCACAGGGAGCCTGCTCGGGCCCGGCACAATGTGAGCCCAGGGAGCGTGCTCGGGCCCGGCACAATGTGAGCCCAGGGAGCGTGCTCGGGCCCGGCAGCCCCACCCAATGATGTATAGATAGTATGTTCCAGGTCCCGTTGCCATCCACTTTTTGGAGAAGAGATGTGGGAAAGTTATTAGTGAAATGACAAATGTAATAAAATATACACCACTAGTATATGAAATCTTTATTTTTGTTACATGTTGAATAATTATTTTATAAAAAAAAACGTCACGAGACGTCCTTTAATTGGACCCGTTTGGCAAAAAAGAGTTAGAGAAAGACACCGCCGTGACCCCTGTCCACGCCGCCTCCCGCGGGCTGCCTTGTGTGAAGCTCCTGTCAATCAATAGACACCTAACCTGCTGAGAGACGGAACAAAACTCTGCGAGTATTTTTAGACCCGTGTGTGGGAAACTCGTATTAAATGTTGTCTCCTAGCAACCTCATCCGTCTCCCGAAGACAGAGGACCGACGCGGAGCATGGCTCTTCATGACTCCAATATAATATCAGGCCGCACAGTTCTGCAATTACGTTTTTTTTTTTTAATAATTATTACAGCGCCAACCAGAAGAATGTTCTAGATCAGGGGGTCTCCAAACTTTCTAAACAAAGGGCCAGTTTACTGTCCTTCAGACTTTAGGGGGGGCCGGACCATGGCCAGTGGGAGTAAACAATGTCCTATCTTTGGGTTAGGGGAATTATTAGTGCCCCCTCCTCGTTGGTGTCAGTGGGGGAATAGTGCCCCAATGGCTGGATAAAGTCAAATAAAGGGCCACATTCGGCCCCCCCCCCGTCCGTAGTTTGGAGACCACTGTTCTAGATTAGATTCAATTCAGGACAGAGTTTTTCATCTGAGGGTAAGGAAGGTTCTGGTCCTGAACAGGGATAAATCAGAGGACACGACAACCTGACCAGTAATCCCAGTGAATAGGTCTGGAGAATTATGGCGGCCTTCCGCTGGTAATCCCACACTCCTGCTGAAGATCCTAGTTTCCTGGCTGTCATGCTAATGCAAAGGCTTTAATATATTTAGAGCTACAGCAGGCAGCGGGGAGACACAGACCGTGTTGGATACAAAGGAATTTAGTGGCGCCACTGGATTTAAAGACTGGATACGACAGAGGTGCTAAAGCCCCGATGAAGGGAGATCAGGGCCTCCGAAACGCGTTGACCGTTTTCCACCACTGGCAAATTCCTATTGAATTTATTACCATTTTTCAATCTCCTCTTCCTATCATATGGTCTACTAGTCTACTAATATCCAGAGGTCTATCATATTGTCTACTAGTCTACTAGTAACCAGAGGTCTATCGTATGGTCTACTAGTATGCAAAGATCTATCATATGATCAACTAGTATCCAGGGGTCTATCATATAGTTTACTAATATCCAGAGGTCTATCATATGGTCTACTAGTCTACTAATATCCAGAGGTCTATCGTATGGTCTACTAGTATGCAAAGGTCTATCATATGATCAACTAGTATCCAGAAGTGTATCATATAGTCTACTAGTATCCAGAAGTCTGTCATATAGTCTACTAGTACCCAGAGGTCTATCATATGGTCTACTCGTATCCAGAGTTCTATCATATGGTCTACTAGTATCCAGGGGTCTATCATATGGTCTACTAGTATCCAGGGGTTTATCATATGGTCTAATAGTATCCAGGGGTCTATCATATGGTCTACTAGTATCCAGGGGTCTATCATATGGTCTAATAGTATCCAGAGGTCTATCATATGGTCTACTAGTATCCAGAGTTCTATCATATGGTCTACTAGTATCCAGGGGTCTATCATATGGTCTACTAGTAACCAGGGGTCTATCATATGGTCTACTAGTATCCAGAGTTCTATCATATGGTCTACTAGTATCCAGGGGTTTATCATATGGTCTAATAGTATCCAGGGGTCTATCATATGGTCTACTAGTATCCAGGGGTCTATCATATGGGTCTAATAGTATCCAGAGGTCTATCATATGGTCTACTAGTATCCAGAGTTCTATCATATGGTCTAATAGTATCCAGGGGTCTATCATATGGTCTACTAGTATCCAGGGGTCTATCATATGGTCTACTAGTATCCAGGGGTCTATCATATGGTCTACTAGTACCCAGAGGTCTATCATATGGTCTACTAGTATCCAGAGTTCTATCATATGGTCTACTAGTATCCAGGGGTCTATCATATGGTCTACTAGTAACCAGGGGTCTATCATATGATTTACTAGTATCCAGAGGTCTATCATATGATCTACTAGTATCCAGAGGTCTATCATATGGTCTACTAGTATCCAGGGGTCTATCATATTGTCTACTAGTATCCAGGGGTCTATCATATGGTCTACTAGTATCCAGGGGTCTATCATATGATCTACTAGTATCCAGGGGTCTATCATATGGTCTACTAATATCCAGGGGTCTATCATATGGTCTACTAGTCTACCAGTATCTAGAGGTCTATCATATGGTCTACTAATCTCCAGAGGTCTATCATATGGTCTACTAATATTCAGAGGTCTATCATATGGTCTACTAGTCTACCAATATCCACAGGTCTATCATATGGTCTACTAGTCTACCAATATCCAGAGGTCTATCATATGGTCTACTAGTCTACCAATATCAAGAGGTCTATCATATGGTCTACTAATCTACCAAGTATCTAGAGGTCTATCATATGGTCTACTAATATACAGAGGTCAATTATATGGTCTATAGTATACAGAGGTCTACCATATGGTCTACTAGTATGCAGAGGTCTATCATATGGTTTACTATTATCCAGAGGTCTATCATTATAGTCTATAATATCCAGAGGTCTATCATATGGTCTACTAGTATCCAGAGGTCTATCATATGGTCTACTAGTATCCAGAGGTCTATCATATGGTTCACTAGTATCCAGAGGTCTTTTTTATGCTATTGGAGGAGGTGCCTTTGTGGAACTCACACGGTGTAGGGTTCATTTCTCCTTCAACATACCTTCACTGATCCAGAACAAGCAAAGAGGTCTAGGTCTGTGATTTAGAAGTATGACAACCAGATGCAGCCAGGCAACTAGCATTTACAAAAGAGGTGAGCAATGGCAATAGCTGGCCCTTTCTTCTGAAATGCTAGTTCCCTGGCTGATGCATGTAGAACCTTCTGAGATAATAACCAGAATTTGAATGAAATGAAATGCTGAGTGGGGAGTGTTCGACTTCACTCCATCCCACTACATGCTTGTGACAGAGAAATGACTTAACATACTGAATCCAGAAACAGCCAGGCAATTGGCATTATCAGAAGAAGGGCAGTATTAGCAACCTCCATATTTTCCCCCGGTGTAAAATTATTGATTCAACCTGTGCGAAAAAAAAAAACAGCTCCAGCGAGCATTTACTAACATTTAGCAAGCTTTGAGCAGCTTTCCTCAAGCCATTAGGAAGTCTTCATCTCCATCCTGGGACTACCAATTAAAAAGAGGCAAAGCTCAACTCCATGATACGCTTTTTAACCCCTTCCTTACTGGGCACTTAAACCCCCCTCCTGCCCAGACCAATTTCAGCTTTCAGCGCTCTCGCACTTTGAATGACAATTGCGCGGTCATACAACGTTGTCCCAAATTAATTTTTTATAATTTTTTTCCCACAAATAGAGCTTTCTTTTGGTGGTATTTGATCACCTCTGCAGTTTTTATATTTTGTTAAAAAAAATAAAAAGACACATTGTTTTTAAAATAAATTATGTTTTTTTATATTTTGTCATACAATTTTGCAAACAGATAAAAAATGTACTCCTTCATTGATGTACGGCTGATGAGGCTGCACTGATGGGCCACCGATGGCTGCACTGATGGGCACCGATAAGGCGGCACTGGTGGGCACTGATAAGGCGGAAATTGAGAGGTGACACTGAGAGGTGGCATCTGAAGGGCATTTATAGGTGGCACTGGTGGGCACTGAGAGGTGGCACTGAAGGGCATTGATAGGTGGCACTGGTGGTACACTGAGAAGTGGCACTAATAGGTGGCATTGATAGGTGGCACTGATACGTGGCAGTGATGGGCACTGATGGGTGGCAATAATGGGCACTGGTAGGTTACAATGATAGGCAGCACTGCTAGGTGGCACTGATAAAGCACTGATTGGCACCAATGGTGGGCATTTATAGGTGGTACTTGTGGGCATTGATAGGTTGCACTCATGGACATTGATAGGTGGCAGGGGGTACAGATGGCACAGATGAGGCAGATGTGCCTCCTCCTCTTCAGGACCGATGTCCCTTGCACCTAAGCCTATTACCGAGTTTTGTTTACATCACGTCATTGGCTGACAGCTGATCACGTGGTAAGGGGCCGGGATCGGCCCCTTACTCGGATCTGTGATCACCCGAGTCCAGTGACTCGGGTGATCACAGCGCGCCGCCGCGCGCCTTGCAGGGGGCGGGCGAGGAGTGTGCGAAGGGGAGGACTTCTATTGACGGCCTCCCGGCAATTGGGGTCCGCGCTGTGGCCGTCATTCGGCTGTAGCGTGGACCCCCTAGTGGTTAAAATTTTTTTTAAATGATTCCCCAGGTATTGAAAAGAACAGACTGCAATACTCAGGTCCTCTTTGGTGCCATTCCCTGCAGCACCTCTTTTCTGCCACAAGGTGCCCTCAGTCTAGTCCCACCAACTGTTTTAAAGCAGCGGTTCTCAACCCTGTCCTCAAAGTACCCCCCGACAGGCCATGTTTTGCAGGTTTTCCTTTTCTTGCACAGGTGCTTTAAATCAGAGTCTTGGTATTTTGGACAGCTATTTTATCTAAGAGAAACTCCCTGTTGGGGGGTTACTTGAGGATCAGAACCACTGGGTGTTTAACCCCATGCTGACCAGCACACGACAAGTATACGTCGGCACAATGGCTCGGCTGGGCATATGGGCGTACAGGTAAGTATGCAGCATTGTGGGCGTGCACGGCCGCCACGGGCTCCGTGAGTCCGACTGTGGGTCTCGCGGACCGATGTCCGGGGGGATACGCGCAATCGTCTCACAGAGAGGAAGAACGGTGAAATGCCGATGTAAACAAGGCATTTCCCCATTCTTTCCTAGTGACAGGAGACTGATCACAGCGCCCTGTAATCGGGAGCAGTGATCAGTGTCTTGTCACACATAGCCCATCCCCCTACAGTTAGAACACATGCCTAGGACACACTTAACTTCCAGCGCCCCCTCCTGGTTAACCCCTTCACTGTCAGTGTCATTTTTACGGTAATCAGTGCATTTTAATAGCACTGAAACGCTCTATCATGACAATGGTCCAAAATGGCGTCAAAAGTGTCCGCTGTGTCCGCCATATTGTGGCAGGTCACAGTAAAAATCACTGATCGCCGCATTACTAGTAAAAAAAAATGTTTTAATAAAAATGCCATAAAACCATCCCTTATATTGTAGACGCTATAACTAAATATGTAGAAGAATACGTATCAGCCTAAACTGAGGGAATTTTTTTTTTTTTTATATATATATATATATATTTTTTGGGGATATTTATTATAGCAAAAATAAAAAATATTGTTTTTTTTTCAAAATTGTCGCTCTATTTTTGATTATAGCGCAAAAAATAAAAATCGCAGAGGTGATCAAATACCACTGAAAGAAAGCTCTATTTGTGGGGGGAAACAAGGATGCCAATTTTGTTTGGGAGCCACGTCGCACGACCACGCAATTGTCAGTTAAAGCATAACAGTGCCAAATCGCAAAAAGTGCTCTGATCTTCACTACACTACCTCTTTTCCGCCACAAGGTGCCCTCGGTCTTGTCCTGCCCACTGTTTAAAGGAAAAGGCTGGCTGCCATACTCAGCTCCTTGTTGGCAGTGGTCTCTGCAGTACCTCTTTTCTGCCACAAGATGCCCTCGGTCTTCTAGGTTGAAAGCCGGCCCCGCCTCACTGTACCTGGAGGATTGAGGACACACTGTGAGTGCGGGACATCACCACCTCCCCCCCCCTGCACGTGTGATGGTGCTAAATCGGTCATAGAGTTATCTTCGGGGTTCACAGAAACTGCTTGATTCGGTCTCGGCATCCAGGCTCTGGTCACAAAACGGAACATTATCAGAAATGTACAAATTACCCAGACAGCGCACCCTTCCTGACACTGAGCAGTGATTGGAGCAATTTATCCATCGCCAGTAACAAGCAGAGAGTGCTTAATGATGTAACCAGCTTAATGGAATCTAATTAAAGAAGATGCTGCGGCCTGCATGCCTGGAATGTTCCGTGTGTCTGTAATTGGATAATGGGATGCAGGAACCGTCCACACTGTAACTACACCATTAGAGGAAGGGGGAGCCGCGTTTAAAGGAAACACTCCGGCCAGAATTAATCATGGAGATGCATACAGGGGTCAGAGAACCTGGCCGGGGATCCAGGTTTTAGTCCAGACATTGCTGTACATCACCTGTAGGGCTGGGGGGAAAAAATCGATTTGAATCTTGAATCGAGTTGCGAGGGAAAATCGATTCAGATTTTGCCCAAATCGATTTTTTTTCCATAGGACCGGTGCTCCGCAGACAAGGCCGAAGCCGCGGGCTGCAGGATGTTTTAGGCAAGGCCGCGGGTTCGGCCTAGTCCGCGGAGCGCCGGTCCTAAGTTTTTAGGCGAGGCCGTGGCTTCGGCCTAGTCCGCGGCCCTTTTCCAGGATCGCGGCGGACTAGGCCGAAGCCGCGGCCTCGTCTGAAAAAAATGTAGGACCGGCGCGGAATCGAGTTTTTTTTTTTTTTGGTGGCCAAAATCGCCCAGCTCTAATCATGGTGATCCAGGAACACTGGATGGTGGGGCAGGGGGGAATTTCTCAGACACACCCACTGCTCACAAGGTGGTGGCTCAGGATGCAGTGTGGCTCGCAAGGCGGTGCGGCTCACAAGGTGGTGCGGTGTGGCTCAGGATGCGGTGCGGCTCACAAGGTGATGCGGTGCGGCTCACAAGGCGGTGCCGCTCACAAGGCGGTGCCGCTCACAAGGCGGTGCCGCTCACAGGGCGGTGCGGCTCACAATGCGGCTCGCAAGGGGGTGCGGCACACAAGTTGGTGCTGTGCGGCTCACAAGGCGTGGTGGCTCACAAGGTGGTGCGGCTACCAAGGAGGTGCAGATCACAAGGCGGTGCGGCTCACAAGGTGGTACGGTGCAGCTCACAAGGTGGTGCGGTGTGGCTCAGGATGCGGTGCGGCTCACAAGGTGATGCGGTGCGGCTCACAAGGCGGTGCCGCTCACAAGGCGGTGCCGCTCACAGGGCGGTGCTGGCTCACAATGCGGCTCGCAAGGGGGTGCGGCAACACAAGTTGGTGCTGTGCGGCTCACAAGGCGTGGTGGCTCACAAGTGGTGCGGCTGACCAAGGAGGTGCAGATCACAAGGCGGTGCGGCTCACAAGGTGGTACGGTGCAGCTCACAAGGGCGGTGCGGCTCACAAGGCGGTGCCGCTCACAAGGCAGTGCCGCTCAAAAGGAGGCAGTGCCGCTCACAAGGCAGCTCACAAGGCAGTGCAAGCTCACAAGGCGGTGCGGTTTACAAGGCGGTGGCGGCTCACAAGGCAGTTTGGCTCACAAGGTGGTGCTGTGCGGCTCACAAGGCAGTGCGGCTCAGGACGCAGTGCGGCTCACAAGGTGGTGCGGCTCAGGATGCAGTGCGGCTCACAAGGTGGTGCGGTGTGGCTCAGGACGCAGTGCAGCTCAGGACGCAGTGCGGTTCACAAGGCGGTGTGGCTCAGGATGCAGTGCGGCTCACAAGGTGGTGCGGTGTGGCTCAGGATGCAGTGCGGTTCACAAGGCGGTGCGGCTCACAAGGCGGTGCGGATCAGGATGCAGTGCGGTTCACAAGGCGGTGCGGCTCAGGACGCAGTGCGGTTCACAAGGCGGTGCGGATCAGGACGCAGTGCGGTTTACAAGGCGGTGCGGATCAGGACGCAGTGCGGTTTACAAGGCAGTGCGGATCAGGATGCAGTGCGGTTCTCCTCTACACCGCTGTCACATACTCCTTATTCCGGAAGGGCTTTGGCGGTGTAATAACGGCGTGTTGGCGGGGGTGTCAGTGCCGGGCGGGGTCTAGGTGGAGATGTATCCGGTGATTGGATTTGGTTCATTTGATAGAAATGGGAAGGGAGCATTCCCGGGGGAGACACACACAGCGCTGTACATAAAACAGAATAAACGTTGTCACCTCCACTTTATATCCAACACATAACAAGACCGAGTCATGTGACCAACCTATAATGATGTGTGCCTGAGGAAACCAACAAAGAGGACCTGACACCAGAGGATGAGGAGGACCTGTCACCAGAGGATGAAGAGGACCTGACACCAGAGGATGAGGAGGACCTGTCACCAGAGCATAAAGAGGACCTGACACCAGAGGATGAGGAGGACCTGTCACCAGAGCATAAAGAGGACCTGTCACCAGAGCATAAAGAGGACCTGTCACCAGAGGATGAAGAGGACCTGACACCAGAGGATGAGGAGGACCTGTCACCAGAGGATGAGGAGGACCTGACACCAGAGGATGAGGAGAACCTGACATCAGAGGATAAAGAGGACCTGACACCAGAGGATAAAGAGGACCTGACACCAGAGGATAAAGAGGACCTGACACCAGAGGATGAGGAGGACCTGACACCAGAGGATGAAGAGGACCTGACACCAAAGGATAAAGAGTACCTGACACCAGAGGATGAAGAGGACCTGACACCAGAGGATGAGGAGGACCTGTCACCAGAGGATGAAGAGGACCTGTCACCAGAGGATAAAGAGGACCTGTCACCAGAGGATGAGGAGGACCTGTCACCAGAGCATAAAGAGGACCTGTCACCAGAGGATTTAAATGACCTGTCACCAAAAGATAAAGAGGACCTGTCAGAGGATAAAGAGACCTGTGATCTCTTTGAGAGGTAATACCTGAAAGGGTTACTCTGATAGATTACTGAGTATGCTAAACCCAACATGAAAAAATCTATGTGATGACAGTTACATCCCCCCCCCCCCCCCAAATGAAGCAATTTTGGTGAAATAAAGTCAGAGACATCTACCTCCAGAAATGGGGATGATCACGAGCAGGTCTAACGTGACACAGACTTTTTTAGTGCCACCACCTGTTGCCACTTTCTGCCATTAGGCACCTATTGATCTCAGAATAATCCCATAACCGGGCGTCATAAAAGACAAATCTTATTCATCACATCTCTTAACATTAACGGGAAATGTCAGCATCTCCATAACCGCTAATTAGACGTGTTTTAGTCGCAATCTCGTTAGAAGCCGCGCCGTACAGCTCATTGTTATCGGGGATTTTCCTTCTGCTAAGTCGGTAATTAGCCGGCATTGCGTCCTTTTTTATTATTACGCCTATAAATAGCGCAATGGGGGGAGATTTATATCGCTTGGAAGGCGGGGAAGGAAGTATGGTTGGCGTTTGCGGGGCCTGTTAGATGTCGGAGTTTGATCATTAGCGGAGGGGATGTATCGCCGGATCATTTCTCATTAAGAGGATTCTGGAAGACGTAAATGTATTTAGATTTATTGCACAATATTTTCCGAGGCGGCCTGAAGATTATCTCAGAATTGGGACGCGTAATTGGACGTGGGGGGTGCAGAGCGCCGCCACTAAACACATCCAGACAAAAGTTTTCTTTGCTTGTATTAGTTATCGGAAGTTCACATTTCATCTGCTTAGATTTTTTTTCCTCTGGTACCGCCCTCCCTCCCATTCTTCCCTCAATGAGCAAAATTAAGAGGTTCCCTTTTGTCAAAAGTTTGTTGCAATTACCGTATTTATCGGCGTATACCGCGCACTTTTTTCCCCTTAAAATCAGGAGGAAATCGTGGGTGCGCGATATATGCCGATCCCCGCTGTCTCTGAGCCTCTAGCCTAGAGCCGAGCCGAGTGTACTGCGCATTCGGCTAGGCTCGGCTACGCCCGCAGCCACGCGAGAGGAGCCAAACACACAGGAAATCCGGCTCCTCTCGGCTCGCGCCAAATCCAAGAACGTACACTGGACACGATGGACGGAGTCGGACACCTGGATGGAGGCCGCAGACGGACACCTCCGAAGCCGCAGACGGACCCCGTGCAAGGAAGCCGCAGACAGACACCCACAAGGCTGGACGGACTCCGCGCAAGGCCGCAGACGGATGCCGGACAAGGCCGCCGATGGACGCAGGGCAAAAATGTAAGTTTTCTTTTTTTTCCTTTTTTACCTTTCTAAGCTTGGGGTGCACGTTTTATGCGGGCGCGCGGTATACCCCGATAAATACAGTACTCACTGTTCACTTATAAATATATATGTCTATATATTCTATATATGTGTAGCGCCCTGCTCCTGATGACCAGCGCTATGTTAAATTTAGTGGGTGTCTGAGCTGATATTTGCTCAGACTTTGATGATTGATACCAGGGGAGGCTGGCAGCCTTAGGCCTGGGGGCAAGTCCAGTCAAGTGGCACATAGAGCGTGGAAAAGTGATGGATTGAGGAAAATAGTCTAAGATTTTTCATGATCACAAGAGTCTGCACAGAGGCTCCCCTTACATCAGAGTCCGCACAGAGGCCCCCCTTACATCAGAGTCCACACAGAGGCCCCCCTTACATCAGAGTCCCACAGAGGCCCCCCTTACATCAGAGTCCGCACAGAGGCCCCCCCCCTTACATCAGAGTCCGCACAGAGGCCCCCCTTACATCAGAGTCCGCACAGGGACCCCCCCTTACATCAGAGTCCGCACAGGGACCCCCCTTACATCAGAGTCCGCACAGAGGCCCCCCTTACATCAGAGTCCGCACAGAGGCCCCCCTTACATCAGAGTCCGCACAGAGGCCCCCCCTTACATCAGAGTCCGCACAGGGACCCCTCTTACATCAGAGTCCGCACAGAGGCCCCCCTTACATCAGAGTCCGCACAGAGGCCCCCCTTACATCAGAGTCCGCACAGAGGCCCCCCTTACATCAGAGTCCGCACAGAGGCCCCCCTTACATCAGAGTCCGCACAGGAGGCCCCCCTTACATCAGAGTCCGCACAGAGGCCCCCCCTTACATCAGAGTCTGCACAGAGGCCCCCCTTACATCAGAGTCCGCACAGAGGCCCCCCTTACATCCGAGTCCGCACAGAGGCCCCCCTTTCATCAGAGTCCGCACAGAGGCCCCCCTTACATCAGAGTCCGCACAGAGGCCCCCCTTACATCAGAGTCCGCACAGAGGCCCCCCTCACATCAGAGTCCACACAGAGGCCCCCCTTACATCAGAGTCCACACAGAGGCCCCCCCTTACATCAGAGTCCGCACAGAGGCCCCCCCCCCTTACATCAGAGTCCGCACAGGGACCACTCTTACATCAGAGTCCGCATAGAGGCCCCCCTTACATCAGAGTCCGCACAGAGGCCCCCCTTACATCAGAGTCCGCACAGAGGCCCCCCTTACATCAGAGTCCGCACAGAGGCCCCCCTTACATCAGAGTCCGCACAGAGGCCCCCCTTACATCCGAGTCCGCACAGAGGCCCCCCCTTACATCCGAGTCCGCACAGAGGCCCCCCCTTACATCCGAGTCCGCACAGAGGCTCTCCTTACATCAGAGTCCGCACAGAGCCCCCTTACATCAGAGTCCGCACAGAGGCCCCCCCTTACATCCGAGTCCGCACAGAGGCCCCCCTTACATCAGAGTCCGCACAGACCCCATATACATCAGATCCGATGTAAGGGGTGTTCTGGGAAACTTGATTTAAGGGTGCATGCTGTGGACTATTGTGTAAAGAGGGTTTCTGCTCACCAAATCCTGCCCCCCCCTCCCATTTAACAAAGTCCACAGAGCACCCCTTTTTATACACTGGGAGGCAGGAGAGACTAGAGAGGGTGAGCTTACCAAGATGGAGGCTGAGAAGCAGGCAGGCTGTCTGATGCTTTTTTGGGTTCAAACCTCTTGTCCAGTGCCCACACATGCCCGGGGAGTGTGGGCAGGGCAGACTTCAGAAGGAGGAGGAGCATATGAGCTCCATCTCTCCTCGTGCCTGTGCAGAGAGAGAAGGGGATGTCAGCGCTGGTGTGCGCTGAGGCTGAGCTATGTGTGAGATGAGACATAGCTCAGCTCTGCAGCCATCTACCTCGGAGCTGACACAGGCACGGCTCCACAGTGGGAGGTGAGCAGCGACCGTGACCTGTGTTAACAGAGCTCCAGCAGGCATATTCCTGCTCTGCAAAAACAGCATTTGCTAGTGGTGTCCGGTGGTGGCCAGCCCTCCCCTGATTGATACAAAATCAGCCTCTGTTCTGGCTGTGGCTGTGCTTGGAGGGATTTTCCCATGGTTGCCTGTAGGTGGCGATACCACCACCAGCCAATGTTGGAATTCAGGCAGGCTACGGTCATAGGCGTCCGCTCCATAGGGCAAGGGAGGGCGTTTGGCCCGCCCTAGAAATCAGTGCCATGATTCTCGGGGAGGAAAACAGCAGGCAGGAAGCAAGGCGGCGGCACGACAAATTCAATTAGAGCCGCTCTCTCTCTTCTAGCTTCAGCTTACAGAGAGGGGGAGGGGGCGATCAGGGGAGATATACAGTACAGACAGCCCGCGGCTCTCCTCTCCCTGTTACAGCGCCGCTGCTCCATTTACCAGAGAACTCGGCAGCGGCACTGTAAAAGGGAGAGGAGGGCCACGGGCTGTCTGTACTGTATATCTCCCCGGCTCTAATTGGATTTGCTGTGCCGCTGCCTTTCTTCCTGCTTTCCTTGCCATGATTGGCCACAGCAGAGGGCCAATCAGAAGACTCTGGGGACTGGGGGAATCATGGGAAATGTAGTCCCTTAAGAGTGTCGGCCCCAGCGTGTCCACAGACACCATGCTCAAGCCCCCAGCATGCAAGCACTCTGCTGGGGGGGGGGGGGGGGTACAAAAGGAAAAAAGAGAATACTGTGCTCATGCTGGGGGAAGCCAGAGAGAGCCACCCACGCTGTACCCACACCAACCAGAGAGCCACGCTATACCCGCACCACCTGTTGGTCATTATCCATTACTGTTTTACGATTTTTATTGCGGAAACTGACAGCAAAGCTGGAGATTGTTATTGCAGAAACTGGCACTGATCCCGGCGATCGGGTCCGCGGGTCCCACAGGCGCAGTCACGGAGCTTCGGACAGGGTCTGGGCTCTTAAAGGGAATGTATATATACGTCTCTGTGCCCAGCCGTGCCATTCTGCCAACATATATCGTCGTGCGGCGGGGACAGAAGCCATGTTGTGAGAGGCTCAGCCTCGAGGCCCTCCTGGCTCGAGGTCCGTGATGGTCGTTTAGCCTCTGGGCCTTGTTGGCCCGAGGCTGTTCTTCTACCAAAGATAAACAAGAAGTGATGAGCGCAAAAAACAATACACTATAAAATAAATAAGAAACAATTAATTACAATAATTGAATAAAGGTATATGTGCCTTATGTGCCTTAGTGCTGAAGAGACAAGGATTATCTAATGATAACATATATTACACAGTGATAAACAAGTGATAATAAAGGGACATCAAGATTCCTAGAACAGTGTCCAGGAAATCCACTGAAATGTAAGGTTGGACAGTTCATTCAGTGATGTAAATGGTTTGACAGAAGATTATCCAACTGATCTTTCCTGGTATGAGCTCACAGAGCGCTTACCTTAGCCAAACAGGGCAGTAGCTCAAAACGGAATATGGTTGGCCTCACTGGATCAGCGTGGTTGTGTGGGCATCAGCTGAACGCTGAGCAGGGCTCCACAAAGATGGTGGCTTGCAGACGAGTCCAGGGCAGTGTCAGGTTAAGCCAAGGAAAAATAATAATAATAATCCAGATGGTGAAGTACGTTTGATTAAAATTTATTACAAAAAATGCTTGCACAGAAGCCGATAGCAAAAATAACATCCAGGGAGCTATTGTAGATAAACAAACGCGGACTGGACAGCGGAACAACGTCACTTCCGGTCACGTGTATCAATCGTAATTCCTGACGCGTATCGTCACATCACGTGACTTCATCAGAGTAGTACTCCTCTGATGAAGTCACATGATGTGACGATGCGCGTCAGGAATTACGATTGATACACGTGACCGGAAGTGACGTTGTTCCGCTGTCCAGTCCGTGTTTGTTTATCTACAATAGCTCCATCTTTGTGGAGCCCTGCTCAGCGTTCAGCTGATGCCCACACAACCACGCTGATCCAGTGAGGCCAACCATATTCCGTTTTGAGCTACTGCCCTGTTTGGCTAAGGTAAGCGCTCTGTGAGCTCATACCAGGAAAGATCAGTTGGATAATCTTCTGTCAAACCATTTACATCACTGAATGAACTGTCCAACCTTACATTTCAGTGGATTTCCTGGACACTGTGTTCTAGGAATCTTGATGTCCCTTTATTATTGTTTATCACTGTGTAATATATGTTATCATTAGATAATCATTGTCTCTTCAGCACTAAGGCACATAAGGCACATATACCTTTATTCAATTATTGTAATTAATTGTTTCTTATTTATTTTATAGTGTATTGTTTTTTGCGCTCATCACTTCCTGTTTATCTTTTCTTTTACATAATAGTGAGTTGTTTTCACTTAGTTCGCAGCAGCAATTACGTTATATACACGGTTCAATTTATTTTATTTATTCATTTTTATTTTCACTTTGACTAGCGCTGAAGACCCCCCACATATGTACTTCTACCAAGTAGGCCCAGCCATCCTGACTGGGGCCTACGATTTCAAATGATCCTGAGCTGTCCGTCTCACAAGAACAATAATCTAAATATATTTATAAATAATTATCATAATAATAATAATAATAAAATAAAATAAAAATAATAATGCCGTATACAAATAACCATCAAATACACACACAAAGAAATGAAAAATCATAAGTAAAAAGAAGGAATACAAAATAAAATAAACTACTACCAAAAATGCATCTCAATAAAAAGAAGAGAAGATTTTTTTAAATATTATTTCTGAGCAAATTTTACCCAAGCAGCTCAATGAGTAAAATTGAGAGTTTCCACTTCGGCGCAGTTTTACCGTCTGTGAAATTGGTAATATTGCTCCTAAATCGATTTTGCCAAAATCACTAGTCGTTCCCACAGAAGACTCGGATGGAAGTAAATTGGGTAATTTACTGACATTAGTGAAGCCGGAGAGAAGGGAATACCCCATGATGGATATCACTTTACACTTCTCTTCAAAGCTGAAATCCAGGCAGATATAAAAGACACACAGGAAGGCGTCTCTGTCATCTCTAATCCATCATTAAATGTATTTTCTTTATTCAAGCAGTGTAAGTGCCGGAGTATAAGCCTCTCACAGTCCCTGTGCAGCAAGGCTCAAGGAGTGCCGGTGTCACTGGAGGGACAGGAGTGCCGGTGTCACTGGAGGGACAGGAGTGCCGGTGTCACTGGAGGCACAGGGGTGCCGGTGTAACTAGGGGTACAGGAGTGCCGGTGTCACTGGAGGAAGAGGAGTGCCGGTGTCACTGGAGGAAGAGGAGTGCCGGTGTCACTGGAGGAAGAGGAGTGCCGGTGTCACTGGAGGAAGAGGAGTGCCGGTGTCACTGGAGGAACAGGAGTGCCGGTGTCACTGGAGGAAGAGGAGTGCCGGTGTCACTGGAGGAACAGGAGTGCCGGTGTCACTGGAGGAACAGGAGTGCCGGTGTCACTGGAGGTACAGGAGTGCCGGTGTCACTGGAGGTACAGGAGTGCCGTGTCACTGGAGGGACAGGAGTGCCGGTGTCACTGGAGGGACAGGAGTGCCGGTGTCACTGGAGGGAAAGGAGTGCCGGTGTCACTGGAGGGACAGGAGTGCCGGTGTCACTGGAGGAACAGGAGTGTCGGTGTCACTGGAGGAACAGGAGTGCCGGTGTCACTGGAGAAACAGGAGTGCCGGTGTCACTGGAGGAACAGGAGTGCCGGTGTCACTGGAGGAACAGGAGTGCCGGTGTCACTGGAGGAACAGGAGTGCCGGTGTCACTGGAGGAACAGGAGTGCCGGTGTCACTGGAGGAACAGGAGTGCCGGTGTCACTGGAGGCACAGGGGTGCCGGTGTCACTAAAGGCACAGGGGTGCCGGTGTCACTAAAGGCACATGGGTGCCGGTGTCACTAAAGGCACAGGAGTGCGGTGTCACTAAAGGCACAGGAGTGCGGTGTCACTGGAGGCACAGGAGTGCGGTGTCACTGGAGGCACAGGAGTGCCGGTGTAACTAGGGGTACAGGAGTGCTGGATGGTGTAACTAGGGGTACAGGAGTGCTGGATGGTGTAACTAGGGGTACAGGAGAGCCGGGGTCACTAAGGGTACAGGAGTGCCGGACGTGCAACTAGGGGTACATGAGTGCCGGGGTTACTAGGGGTACAGGAGTGCTGGACGGTGTAACTAGGGGTACAAGATTGTGGGAGTCACTACAGGAGTTCCGGTGTAAAAATGGATACAGGAGTGTCGGGGTCACTAGGGGTACAGGAGTGTCGGGGTCACTAGGGGTACAGGAGTGCAGGTGTAACTATGGGTACAGGAGTTCCCGGGGTAACTAGGGGTACAAGAGTGTAGGGGTCACTAGGGGTACAAGAGTGCTGGGGTCACTAGGGGTACAGGGGTGCCGGTGTAACTGGGGGTACAGGAGTGCTGGACGGTGTAACTAGGGGTGAAGGAGTGCCAGGGTCACTAGGGGTGAAGGAGTGCCAGGGTCACTAGGGGTACAGGAGTGTCGGGGTCACTAGGGGTACAAGAGTGTTCGGGGTCACTAGGGGTAAAGGAGTGTCAGGGTCACTAGGGGTACAGGAGTGCCGGGGTCACTAGGGGTACAGGAAGGCTGGGGTCACTAGGGGTAAAGGTGTGTCGGGGTCACTAGGGGTACAGGAGTGTCGGGGGTCACTAGGGGTACAAGAGTGCCGGGGTCACTAGGGGTAAAGGAGTGTCGGGGTCACTAGGGGTGCAGGAGTGCCGGGGTCACCAGGGTTAAAGGAGTGTCGGGGTCACTAGGGGTAAAGGAGTGTCGGGGTCACTAGGGGTACAGGAGTGTCTGGGTCACTAGGGGTACAGGAGTGTCGGGGTCACTAGGGGTACAGGAGTGTCTGGGTCACTAGGGGTACAGGAGTGTCTGGGTCACTAGGGGTACAGGAGTGTCGGGGTCACTAGGGGTACAGGAGTGTCGGGGTCACTAGGGGTACAGGAGTGTCGGGGTCACTAGGGGTAAAGGAGTACCGGGGTCACTGGGGGTAAAGGAGTGTCGGGGTCACTAGGGGTACAGGAAATACAAATCCTTTAAAGCGGAAGTAAACCCATCGATTTAACAGTTTCAAAAAGCAGTTACATTTCCGGCATGCCGGGATTGCTAACACTCCCATTGGTTGTGCTCTCAACCAAACGGTCAAACCATCCAATGGCTGGTGTCATAACTGATCACATGAGGCAGCACCATGGCAGTTGAAGATTTAACATAGGCCAAGATGGCAGCTTCCTTGGCTGAAAATGATAGGTGGGTTTACTTCCACTTTAAGTAAAGAAGTTGTAGCGACCCTAAACCACCACTAGATGTCAGGAACCATCAGAACAATAGTAACCAGTTCAATACAACATTGGAAAACGACATATGGGGCACCAGAGGGGAAGAGCAGAGTGTCAGCAAGGTGAGCACCTCAGTCTGCTGCTTCTCCTTTCACTGTCCAATCACAGGCTGGGGGAGGGCCAACACCTGAAAGTTTTACTAAAGTGCAGAATAGAAAAATGTGTATCCAGTCCTGCCAGACAGGGGGCTGTGCTGTGTGGCAGAGCTGTGTAAATCTCAGGACTGGATGGACAGAAATACAGCTCTCCTACATGTATTTTATCTGTATTTCCCGGAGTTCAGCCTCAGGAACATTGTTGAAATCTTAAACACAAAGATTTTTTAGCAGAAATGTAATTCTGATCATTTCTCTCTCTCTACCCATAATGCCAAGCTCCCGAGCGAAGGGTCACCAACTCCGCAAATATCCAGACTAATAATAAAGTCTCGTCTTCCACCTCAGCCTTCCATTAATAGTAACCCGGAGACAGAAGGAAGTTTCATTCTTACTCCTCAATGTCTGAAGGCGCGGGATACGCTTCCTCCTCGGCTCAGACCGCCGTTATTAAAGGACATGAGAAGCAACGACCTCCGGACCTTCACCCGACACAATCTTCACACCGCGCCACCGACACCCAACCCAACGCCGAGAACGTCGCTCATTAAATGTGTTTTCCTTCACAGCTCCCAGGAAATCACGTGTCTACAGGAAGAAAACCCGTCACCCCGATCTCCACCCCCCCCCCCCAACTATTCACCCAATCTCCACCCCCCCCCCAACTATTCACCCCAATCTCCACCCCCCCCCCAACTATTCACCCCAATCTCCACACCCCCCCCAACTATTCACCCCAATCTCCACACACCCCCCCCCAACTATTCACCCAATCTCCACACCCCCCCCCACAACTATTCACCCCAATCTCCACACCCCCCCCAACTATTCACCCCAATCTCCACACCCCCCCCCCCCCCCAACTATTCGCCCCAATCTCCACACCCCCCCCCCCAACTATTCACCCCAATCTCCACCCCCCCCCAACTATTCACCCCAATCTCCACACGCCCCCCAACTATTCACCCCAATCTCCACACACCCCCCCCAACTATTCACCCCAATCTCCACACCCCCCCCCCCAACTATTCCCCCCAATCTCCACACCCCCCCCCCCCCAACTATTCACCCCAATCTCCACCCCCCCCCCCAACTATTCACCCCAATCTCCACACGCCCCCCAACTATTCACCCCAATCTCCACACACCCCCCCCCAACTATTCACCCCAATCTCCACACCCCCCCCCACAACTATTCACCCCAATCTCCACACCCCCCCCCCCACAACTATTCACCCCAATCTCCACACCCCCCCAACTATTCACCCCAATCTCCACACCCCCCCCAACTATTCACCCCAATCTCCACACCCCCCCAACTATTCACCCCAATCTCCACACCCCCCCCACAACTATTCACCCCAATCTCCACACACCCCCCAACTATTCACCCCAATCTCCACACCCCCCCCCCAACTATTCACCCCAATCTCCACACCCCCCCAACTATTCCCCCCAACTCCACCCCCCCCCAACTATTCCCCCCAATCTCCACACCCCCCCCCCCACAACTATTCACCCCAATCTCCACACCCCCCCAACTATTCACCCCAAACTCCACCCCCCCCCAACTATTCACCCCAATCTCCACACCCCCCCCACAACTATTCACCCCAATCTCCACCCCCCCCACAACTATTCACCCCAATCTCCACACCCCCCCCCCCCCACAACTATTCACCCCAATCTCCACACCCCCCCCCCACAACTATTCACCCCAATCTCCACACCCCCCCCCAACTATTCACCCCAATCTCCACACCCCCCCAACTATTCACCCCAATCTCCACACCCCCCCACAACTATTCACCCCAATCTCCACACCCCCCCCCACAACTATTCACCCCAATCTCCACCCCCCCCAACTATTCACCCCAATCTCCACACCCCCCCCCCAACTATTCACCCCAATCTCCACACCCCCCCAACTATTCACCCCAATCTCCACACCCCCCAACTATTCACCCCAATCTCCACACCCCCCCCCCAACTATTCACCCCAATCTCCACACCCCCCCCCCCCAACTATTCACCCCAATCTCCACACACCCCAACTATTCATCCCAATCTCCACACCCCCCCAACTATTCACCCCAATCTCCACACACCCCCCCCCCAACTATTTGCCCCAAACTCCACACCCCCCCCAACTATTCACCCCAATCTCCACACCCCCCCCACAACTATTCACCCCAATCTCCACACCCCCCCAACTATTCACCCCAAACTCCACACCCCCCCCCAACTATTCACCCCAATCTCCACCCCCCCCCAACCTATTCACCCCAATCTCCACACACCCCCAACTATTCACCCCAATCTCCACACACCCCCCCCCAACTATTCACCCCAATCTCCACACCCCCCCCCAACTATTCACCCCAATCTCCACACCCCCCCAACTATTCACCCCAATCTCCACACACCCCCAACTATTCACCCCAATCTCCACACCCCCCCCCAACTATTCACCCCAAACTCCACACCCCCCCAACTATTCACCCCAATCTCCACACACCCCCCCCAACTATTCACCCCAATCTCCACACCCCCCCCCCAACTATTCACCCAAATCTCCACACCCCCCCAACTATTCACCCCAATCTCCACACACCCCCAACTATTCACCCCAATCTCCACACCCCCCCCCCCAACTATTCACCCCAATCTCCACACCCCCCCCCAACTATTCACCCCAATCTCCACACCCCCCCAACTATTCACCCCAATCTCCACACACCCCCAACTATTCACCCCAATCTCCACACACCCCCCCCCAACTATTCACCCCAATCTCCACACCCCCCCCCAACTATTCACCCCAAACTCCACACCCCCCCCAACTATTCACCCCAATCTCCACACCCCCCCCCCAACTATTCACCCCAATCTCCACACACCCCCCCCAACTATTCACCCCAAACTCCACACCCCCCCCCAACTATTCACCCCCATCTCCACCCCCCCCCAACTATTCACCCCAATCTCCACACCCCCCAACTATTCACCCCAATCTCCACCCCCCCCACAACTATTCACCCCAATCTCCACACCCCCCCAACTATTCACCCCAATCTCCACACACCCCCAACTATTCACCCCAATCTCCACACCCCCCCCCCAACTATTCACCCCAATCTCCACACCCCCCCCAACTATTCACCCCAAACTCCACCCCCCCCCCCAACTATTCACCCCAATCTCCACACACCCCCAACTATTCACCCCAATCTCCACACACCCCCAACTATTCACCCCAATCTCCACACCCCCCCCCCAACTATTCACCCCAATCTCCACCCCCCCCAACTAATTCACCCCAATCTCCACACACTCCCAACTATTCACCCCAATCTCCACACACACCCCCCCCAACTATTCACCCCAATCTCCACACACACCCCCAACTATTCACCCCAAACTCCACACCCCCCCCCCAACTATTCACCCCAAACTCCACACCCCCCCCAACTATTCACCCCAATCTCCACACCCCCCCCCCCAACTATTCACCCCAATCTCCACACCACCCCCCCAACTATTCACCCCAATCTCCACACACACCCCCAACTATTCACCCCAATCTCCACCCCCCCAACTATTCACCCCAATCTCCACACCCCCCCCAACTATTCGCCCCAAACTCCACCCCCCCTCCAACTATTCACCCCAATCTCTACACACCCCCCCCCCAACTATTCACCCCAATCTCCACACCCCCCCCCCCCCAACTATTCACCTCGATCTCCATCCCTCTCCCAACTATTCACCCCGATCTCAACACCCCCCCTCCAACTATTCACCCCAAACTCCACACCCCCCCAAACTATTCACCCCAATCTCCACACACCCCCAACTATTCACCCCAATCTCCACACCCCCCCAACTATTCGCCCCAATCTCCACCCCCCCCAACTATTCACCCCAATCTCCACACACCCCCCAACTCTCCTCCAACTATTGACCACGATCTCCATCCCTCCCCTAACTATTCCCCCCGATCTCCATCCCTCCCCCAACTATTTACCCCGATCTCCATCCCTCCCCCAACTATTCATCCCCATCCCTCCTCCAACTATTCACCCCGATCTCCACACACACCCCCAACTATTCACCCCCATCCCTCCCCAACTATTCACTCCAATCTCCATCCCTCCCCCAACTATTTACCCTGATCTCCATCCCTCCCCCATCTATTCCCCCGATCTCCATCCCTCCCCCCAACTATTCATCCCCATCCCTCCTCCAACTATTCACCCCGATCTCCACACACACCCCCAACTATTCACCCCCATCCCTCCCCCAACTATTCCCCCCGATCTCCATCCCTCCCCCAACTATTTACCCCGATCTCCATCCCTCCCCCAACTATTCCCCCGATCTCTATGCCTCCCCTAACTATTCACCCCAATCTCCACCCCTACTCAACTATTCACTCCAATGTCCACCCCTCCCCCAACTATTCACCCCGATCTCCACTTCTCACCCAACTATTCACTCCGATCTCCACTCCTCATCCAACTATTCACCCCGATCTCTACCCCTCTCCCAACCATTCACCCTAATCTCCACTCCTCCCCCAACTATTCACCCCGATCTCCACCCCTCTCCAAACCATTAACCCCAAATCTCCACCCTCTCCCAACTATTCACTCTGAATTCCATCCTTCCCCCAACTATTCACCCCCATCAACACCCCTCCCCAAACTATTCACGCTGATCTCGATCCCTCTCCCAACCATTCACCCCCATCTCCACTCCTTACCCAACTATTCACCCCGATCTCCACTCTATCCCTTTTTCAACTATTCACCCTGATCTCTACTCCCCACCCAACTATTCACCCCAATTTCCATTCCTCCCCCAACTATTCACCTGATCTATATCCCTCCCACAACTATTCCCCCCAATCCGCACCTCCACTAAGCCATCACCATGATCTTCAGCTCCTCCATCTACCCCAATCTCCAGTTTCCAAAGTCTTCAACCCGATATCCACCCTCCAAACTATTCCCTCTGATCTCCAGCCCCCAAACCATCTACCCCAATCTCCAGCCCCCAAACAATTCACCCCAATCTCCAGCCCCCAAACCATCTACCCCAATCTCCAGCCCCCAAACATTTCACCCCAATCTCCAGCCCCCAAACCATCTACCCCAATCTCCAGCCCCCAAACAATTCACCCCAATCTCCAACCCCCAAACCATCTACCCCAATCTCCAGCCCCCAAACCATCTACCCCAATCTCCAGCCCCCAAACCATCTACCCCAATCTCCAGCCCCCAAACATTTCACCCCAATCTCCAGCCCCCAAACCATCTACCCCAATCTCCAGCCCCCAAACAATTCACCCCAATCTCCAACCCCCAAACCATCTACCCCAATCTCCAGCCCCCAAACCATCTACCCCAATCTCCAGCCCCCAAACCATCTACCCCAATCTCCAGCCCCCAAACCATCTACCCCAAACTCCAGCCCCCAAAATATTCACCCCAAACTCCAACCCCAAAACCATCTACTCCAATCTCCAGTCCCCAAATTCTTCATCCTGATCTCCACTCCCCCAAAATTATTCACCCCAGTCTCCACCTCCCAAACAAACCATTCTGATCTCAATCCTAAAACTATTCACCCCGATCTCTACCCCCAAAACAAATCCACCCTGATCTGAACTCCCCCTAAACAATTCTCCCTGATCTCTACCCACCAAAACTATTCACCCATCTCCACCCCCAAACTATTCATCCCAATCACCATCCCACAAACTATTCGTCCCAATTTCCAGCCCCCCAAAGTCTTCACCCCAATCTCCACTGTCCCACAACTATTCACCCCAATCTTCCTCCCACAAACCATCCAACCCCCAAAAGACTTCACCCTGATCTCCACCCCCCCCCCCCCAAAACTGATCACCCCAATATCCACTCCCCCAGAACTATTCACCCCAGTCTCCACCTCCCAAACAATCCATTCTGATCTCAATCCCCCAAACCAATTCCGCCGGATCTCCACCCCCTTAAAACAATTCACCCTAATCTCCATCCCACAATCCATCCACCCCGATCTCTAGGCCCCAAAGTCTTCACCCCGATCTCCACTGTCCCACAACTATTCACCCCAATCTTCATCCCACAAACCATTCCACGATCTCCAACCCCCAAAAGATTTCACTCTGCTCTCCATCCCCCAAAACGAATCACCCCGATCTCCACCCCCCAAACCATCTATCCTGATCTCCATTGTCCCAAACTATTCACCACAACCTCTACTTCCCAAACTATTCACCACAACATCCATCATCCCCAAGTATCCACCCCGATCTCCACATTGCAATTTCTTCACCCCAATTTTAAACCGTCCCAAAATATTAATCCTGATCTCTACCTCTCAAACCATTCGCCTCAATATCCAATCATCCCAAAATGTCCACCCCGATCTTCATTTTCCCAAACTGTTCACCCCGCTCTGCAACCCCCACTTCCTGGACTATTCCCCCCAATCTTTACCCCCCAAAACCGTTCACCCCAATCCTTACCATTCACCCCTAATCTCCACCAAAAACCATTCACTCCATCTCCCCAAACTATCACAGTAGTTCCACTAACAATGTCTTCAGAAGGATGACACCATCTTTGTTCAGGCATCATCGAGGGTCACCATCTGCTTCGTGGACTGAGAACACAGTCATGTAAATCCTGGTGCCTGTGCAGTTCCTGGCTGTGTTCACAAATGTCTGCAGCCCCTGCTGCAGCCTCTTGCCTTGTGACTTGCTACAAAGTTACAATGTTGCAGTTTGTAACGGTATGGCCCGTGGGACCCAGAGGCTCTTGAAGGATGTGGGGTACTCCTGGTTCAGCTTCACCAATGACTCTTGGGTCAAGGGTCATCCTATGTCCACTAGGAGCATAGGATGACTGAGAAAGGATATCTTGAATTACATGAGATGGGACAGTAATGATAATTCATGTATTGCAGGATATCTTGAAATATTACAGGTGGTTAATTCTGAACCCAACAGGTCAATAATAGAGTGAGTCATTCAATGTGGGGACACATACTGTTAAGATGTTAATCACCTCCAGCTACCTGGCTGTAGTGATGAAAGCTTACTATGATTGCATTCTATTGTCTATTGTGTTAATTAAGCCTGGCTCCTAAGATTTTTCATGGTGCTATGCTAACTAACCCTGTATTGTGTGAAAGTTCTATTGATGATAATATGTGTTGTGAGTTAGCAAACTCTAAAGGTCAGACGTCTGACTTATGTTCACTAAAGGAATGTGTATTGTGCAGCAGGTGAGAATAGCTTATCGCGGAGTCAGAAAGTCTGTCTAAGATGTGGATTGAGGGGGACTCGTTAGCACCCATTGTGTGATGTTGTGGGTGGAGTGTGTCATTGTCACTTTGATTCCTGCAGCATGCTTTCTAACTGTATATAAGAAACCTGAGTTCACCATTAGAGTCATTGGGCCAGATCCACAAAGAACTTACGGCGGCGTATCTATTGATACGCCGCGTAAGTTCTACGATGCGCCGTCGTATCTTTGTTTTGTATCCACAAAACAAGATACGACTGAATGTGGGCTAGATCCGACTGACGTACGTCTTAGTACGCCGTCGGATCTTAGGTGCATATTTACGCTGGCCGCTAGGTGGCGCTTCCGTTGATTTCCGCGTAGAGTATGCAAATTAGCTAGATACGCCGATTCTCAAACGTATGTCCGCCCGGCGCATTTTTTTACGTCGTTTACGTAAGGCTTTTTTTGGTGTAACGTTACCCCTGCCTCTATGAGGTATACGCAATGTTAGGTATGGACGTCGGGACAGCGTAAAATTTTCCGTCGTTTGCGTAAATCGTTCGCGAATAGGGCTTTGCGTAAGTTACGTTCACGTCGAAAGCATTGACTATTTGCGACGTGATTTCGCGCATGCGCACTGGGATACGTCCACAGACGGCGCATGCGCCGTTTGTAAAAAGCGTCAATTACGTGGGGTCATACCAGATTACCATACAACACGCCCACTCCAAGCCTACTTTGAATTACGCGGGCTTACGCCGGCAGATTTAAGTTACGCCGGCACGCATATAGGAGCAAGTTCTTTGTGGATACCCTAGGAGCCATTCTGATTTACGGTGGCGTAGCGCATATGAGATGTGCTAAGCCCGCCTAAATATACGCCCGTTTTTGTGGATCTGGCCCATTCTGTTTGGAACCAGAGAACAGAGCTGTGTCTCGTTCTTCTGGGGGAAATCTAATGGGTCCTGCCTGCTGGATTGTGGAGTGTCGATAAGCTGTCTTGGGTTGGTGGAATGGAATATCGTAACGGCGTTAACCCCTGACCGTTACACAGTTGAATTTGAATCATCGGGGAACAGGTCCGGGACAACAGGTGGGCCGAAGGGGCGGCTGCCCTGGGCAATCTGGTTATATGTGAGATGGGAAAAATTTGGTGGGGTGCTAAGATGGTTATTTAGGGAAATTTGTGTTTATGGGAAGATTTGTGCTAGGAGGGGGATTGAGGGAATGTTTGCGCTGGGAGAGGGAATTTGAAGTGGGGGGGTAGAAAATACGTACTGGGAGGAGAAATTTAGTGATAGAGGAATTGTGGGGGGGGGGGGGGTGATTTTTTTGGGGTGCTGGGAGGGTGGAGTTTCATTAATGGGGTGGATAAGTACTGGGAGGAGGGGGGGATTTATGCTTAGGAGGTAAGCATGCAGATACATGCTTGGTTTTTTTTGGGAGGGGGGGATTTTTACTGTCACATACATCTTGGTGGGGGGGGGGGCCATGTTCGCCCTGGGCTCTAAATGACCTTGTCTTAGCACTGCCGGGGAAGAGGAAATTGAGAAAATTCTTCCTTCTGCCTGCAGCAGAGTGATGACATCTTCTCAGCCTGGACAGAGGCATTGTACTGGAGCTCAGGGACAGTTTTTTAATGCTAAAACTTGGAACTTTTCTGAAAAATGATACTGATTATGCATACTGTGACCCGCCAGGAATTTATTCATGAAGACTTGTCAAATTAGGACAGGTCTGCTAATGAATGTGGTTAATTATAGCCGAATACAGGAAAATAGAATTACAAAATATAATAAGAAAATGTGGAACGTGACCCTTAACATGCTGACTAGTATAAAAATCCCGGGGGGACCCAGCTGAAGGCTGTAGCCTCCTGGTTCACGTTGCGTTCATACAATAAATGGACACAAATAGAAAAACTGTGGCTGGCCCCGGTACACCCAAACAACTTACTATGGAGTGCGGATGTGGAGGTAGATCCCAGCCGCATGTTGGGCCCTATGACCCAGCTCAGACGCATGTGGCGCAAACTTATACGCCAGCATAAGTTGTCCTCCGATAGCTCCCTCCTGACCTCTTTTGCCTGCAACGCCAAAGTCCCGGATAGCCTCACCCACAGAATGTCCTCTCCGTGGACAACGAGGAATCTCTTCCACTTTGGGAACCTAGTGGATCCCCTGACTCGCAAAATGCGCACATTTGCAGATCTACAGGCCAAGTACAATTTACCGCGCCAAGAGTTCTATGGATATCTCCAGATACGCCACTGTGCTTTGACAATCCCCAGACAACCTGCAACTGCGAGTCTGGGGATCCACTTGGGAGGGGGGATTTTTACTGGCACATACATCTTGGTGGGGGGGGGGGGGGGGCCCATGTTCGCCCTGGACTCTAAATGACCTTGTCTTAGCACTGCCGGGGAAGAGGAGATTGAGAAAATGCTTCCTTCTGCCTGCAGCAGAGTGATGACATCTTCTCAGCCTGTACAGAGTCATCCACATTTGCGGATCTACAGGCCAAGTACGATTTACCGCGCCAAGAGTTCTATGGATATCTCCAGATACGCCACTATGCTCTGACAATCGCTCCAAACCTGCAATTCCCCCAGCCCCCCAACGCCTTTCGAAAGGCTGATATCGGCTGGCTCAGCACAGAGGGGCTTCATTTCTAACATATATAAAATATTGAACTCTCGGCCCGTAGATACTGTGGGAAAACACGCGTGTTTGACTAAGTGGGAAAAGGCCCTAGGTGAGGAGATCTCCATGGAACAATGGCAGGTGATCTGGTCTCAAGCAGCAAAAAATTCGATCTGCACTTTATATAAGGAGAACGCATATAAAATCCTTTACTTCTGGTACATGACACCTGACGTTCTCCACGCCATATACCCGACTACCTCAGACCGCTGCTGGCGTTGTCAGCGGGACAAGGGAACTCTTATCCATGTCTACTGGAGCTGCCCACCGATCGTCCCCTTTTGGAACTCGGACCAGCAGTTATTGGGCCGGCTTCTAGACAGGACGATCCCCCTGACTCCGAAATTTTACTTATTAGGATTACCGTATTTGCCGGCGTAGAAGACGACTGGGCGTATAGGACGACCCCCTAATTTTCCAGGAAAAATGTTGGTTTTGGGATATACTCGCCATGTAAGACGACCCCCCTTCCTACTAGTCTTTCTGGAAGCTGAGGGGTAGCCAGAACAACCGCTGACAGAAACAGGCTTTTTTCAAATCTCACTGTGCCATTAAATTACATTACATGCCTCACTGTGCCATTACATTACTTGCCCCCACTGTGACATCACTTGCCCCCACTGTGACATCACTTGCCCCCACTGTGACATCACTTGCCCCCACTGTGACATCACTTTCTCCCCACTGTGCCATCACTTGCCCCCACTGTGACATCACTTTCTCCCCACTGTGACATCACTTTCCCCCCACTATGCCATCACTTTCCCCCCACTGTGCCATCACTCACTTTTTGCAGAGTCTGGCTTCCAGGTCGGTGACAGTCTCCGTCAGGCTGCGGGCGCGTCCATGATTTAAAAGCCGCGCCTTCTCCTCAGACTGTTCCGTGATAGACGGAACACAAATTTTCCCAGCAGCGCCTCTGTTCTGTGTTCCGCCTATCACGGACGTCCTCTCGTCCGAGGATGAGAAGGCATCCGTGATAGGAGGAACACAGAACAGAGGCGCTGCCGGGAAAATTTGTGTTCCGCCTATCACGGAACAATCTAAGTAGGAGGCGCGGCGTTTAAATCATGGACGCTCGCAGCAGCCGGAGAATGTCATCGGCGTATAAGACGACCCCCGACTTTGGATGCATTTTTTTTGCATCCAAAAGGCCGTCTTATACGCCGGAAAATACGGTACCTCCACCATACCCCCCAACCGTCCCGGATTCCGCGGGATCCTCCCGCAATTTAAAGTGTGTCCCGGGGTCCCGCGGACTAGACTAGAGTCCCGGAAAACAGGGCCCCCGGGCGCGACATTTGATGGGGCGACAATCCGTGCCTCCATGTTTGTTTTCTATTCCCGCTGCCATGTTTGAGTCCGGTGCCCTGTGATTGGGCGTATGGTGGTCATGTGCGGCGTGGGGCTGGCCTGTCAGCGATCGTCTAGAAGTCCCGCCTCCGCACATGACCGCTACATGCCCAATCACAGTGTGACGGTACAGTGCAGTCATACACCATGGAGCGGGCTGAAGCAGGCGGATGGAGCAGACGGGGAGTTGGGACAGAGCGTTATTTGCACAGGTAGGAGAACCCCCCCCCGCCCAACAACTTTGACCACCCCCCCCCCACTCAACAACTTTAACTTTGATCAAATGCCCACAAACCCCCCCCCCGCTCAACAAGATGTCCCGCACTGGATTTTTTTTAAATGTTGGGAGGTATGCCTCCACTGAAAATCCCAGCACCTTACAAGAAATTGACCTGACATATCCTCACATGGGCGCGCTGTCTGGTGGCTTTACACTGGAAGCGCTCCACCCCCCCCCCCCCCCGAGGCCCTATATGCCAGGATAAAGGATGTGGAACTAATGGAGAAGATGACAGCCAGAATACAGGACAGACTGGAGGCCCACGACAAGGTCTGGGAGCTGTGGCACCGTCGGGAGGAGGCATCCTGACCAGATAGTCGAACTACACTGATGACTTCCCATCCCATCCCCTTTCCCCCTTCTTCCCTGCCTTTCTTCTCTCTCCTCCCTCTTTTTTTGCTGTTTCCTTTCTCTTCTTATTCTTTTCTCTTCCCGAGAGCCCACTAGTGACTCGAGATTGTTCATTAGTACACTGTTGCACTGAAATGTTTATTTCGTTCCATGCACTTAACTGGTTTATGTAGCTTATGCTCAGTACAAACTATTCGCTCCCTCGTGAGAGAACACATAGAACTAGATTCAGGTATGTCGACGTAATTTTGTGGAGGCGTAGCGTATCGCATATACGCTACGCCGCCGTAAGTCAGAGAGGCAAGTGCTGTATTCACAAAGCACTTGCCTTCTAAGTTACGACGGCGTAGCGTAAATGGGCCGGCCTAAGCGCGCGTAATTCAAATGAGGAACAGGGGGGCGTGTTTTATGCAAATTATTCGTGACCTGACGTGATTGACGTTTTTTTACGAACGACGCATGTGCCGTCCGTGGACATATCCCAGTGTGCATTGCTCCAAAGTACGCCGCAAGGACGTATTGGTTTCGAGCCCCATTCACGGACGACTTACACAAACGACGTAAAATTTTCAAATTTCGACGCGGGAACGACGGTCATACTTAACATTGACTAGGCCAGCTATTTGTTCGACTAACTTTACGCCGGAAAAAGCCTTACGTAAAAAACGACGGAAAAAAATGCGCCGGGCGCACGTACGTTTCTGAATCGACGTATCTAGTCATTTGCATATTCTACGCCGAACTCAACGGAAGCGCCACCTAGCGGCCAGCGTAAATATGTATCCTAAGATACGACGGCGTAGGAGACTTACACCGCTCGTATCTTAGCCTAATTTAAGCATATCTGGTTTCCAGAATACGCTTAAATTTACGACGGCGTAGATTCAGAGTTACGACGGCGTATCTACTAATACGCCGGCGTAACTGTACCTGAATCTAGCCCATAGTTGGTCAGACAGAGCTCTGGATCTTGGGGTAGATTCAGGTACGTGCGCTTCTTCTTACGGCGGCGCAGCGTATCGTATTTACGCTACGCCGCCGTAACTTACAGGAGCAAGTGCAGTATTCACAAAGCACTTGCTCCGTAAGTTGCGGCGGCGTAGCATAAATGGGGCCGGCGTAAGCGCGCGTAATTCAAATGTGGAAGGGGGGGCGTGTTTTATGTAAATGTATGATGACCTGACGTGATTGACGTTTTGCGCCGTCCGTGTACATATCCCAGTGTGCATTGCTTCCAAGTACGGCGCAACGACGTATTGGTTTCGACGTGAACGTAAATTACGTCCAGCCCTATTCGCGAACGACTTACGCAAACGACGTAAATAATTAAAATTTCGAAGCGGGAACGACGTCCATACTTAACATTGGCTGCACCTCCTAATAACAGGAGCAACCTTACGCAGAAAAAGCCTTTACGCAAACGACGTAAAAAACTACCGACGGGCGCACGTACGTTTGTGAATCGGCGTATCTAGGTAATTTGCATATTCTACGCCGAAAACAACGGAAGCGCCCCTAGCGGCCAACGTAATATTGCACACAATTCTACGCCGCCGTAAAAGGTACGTGAATCTACCCCATTGTCAAATATGTTAACCACTTAAGGACCGCCTCCTGCACATATACGTCGGCAGAATGGCACAGCTGGGCACATCCACGTACAGGTACGTCCTGTACTAGTACCCAGCCGTGGGTCGCGGGCGCGCGCCCGCGGCGCACTCCCGCGACCCGGTCCGAAGCTCTGTGAACGGGACCGCGGGTCCCGCGGACCCGATCGCCGCTAGTGTGCGGCGATCGCTCCCCGGAGCTGTGTGTAAACATGGCTTCCCCGTTCTTCACTGTGGCGGCTGCATCGATCGAGTGATCCCTTTTATAGGGAGACTCGATCGATGACGTCAGACCTACAGCCACACCCCCCTACAGTTGTAAACACACATTAGGTGAAACATAACTCCTTCAGCACCCCCTGTGGTTAACTCCCAAACTGCAACTGTAATTTTCACAATAAACAATGCAATTTAAATGCATTTTTTGCTGTGAAAATGACAATGGTCTCAAAAATGTGTCAAAATTGTCCGAAGTGTCCGCCATAATGTCGCAGTCACGAAAAAAATCGCTGATCGCCGCCATAAGTAGTAAAAAAAAAAATTATAAAAATGCAATAAAACTATCCCCTATTTTGTAAACGCTATAAATTTTGCGCAAACCAACCGATAAACGCTTATTGCGATTTTTTTTACCAAAAATAGGTAGAAGAATACGTATCGGCCTAAACTGAGGGAAAAAAAAAGTTTTTTTATATATTTTTGGGGGATATTTATTATAGAAAAAAGTAAAAAATATTGAATTTTTTTCAAAATTCTCGCTCTATTTTTGTTTATAGCGCAAAAAATTAAAACCGCAGAGGTGATCAAATACCACCAAAATAAAGCTCTATTTGTGGGAAAAAAAGGACGCCAATTTTGTTTGGGAGCCACGTCGCACGACCGCGCAATTGTCTGTTAAAGCGACGCAGTGCCGAATTGTAAAAACCCCTTGGGTCATTTAGCAGCATATTGGTCCAGTCCTTAAGTGGTTAATGGCCACTCCACTAATTGTTGCTTACGAGGATGGTCTTGCATGTATACATGTATTGAAAATCTCTAAATAAAACTGTTATTGATAAAAAAAAATTAAAATCCCGAGGGGGTCGAAGAATAAATAATGTATTTGGTTTAAATGCTTTGTGTCCTGTGTGCTTCCTTAGTCTGTCATGGAACTGAAAGGTATCATTTCCGTCATAGCCAACGCGAAGGACCTCTTGTAGTGCTTCTCCCTCAGCGCAGGCAATCAGCCTTTAGAGCAGAATCAGCGCTGCAAATTAATGGTCTGGATTATCCGCAAAGTGGGAGGGGCTAATTGATCGAAGGAGGTTTAAAGGTAAATAATTCATCAGGCCCCCATTAATATTTCAAAAATTCGACTGATTTCCCAAGTAGCGTACGTTATAACTGACAGCGATTGTCCTCCAATTAGACTTGGGTGCAAGGAAGAAATACATTAGTGGATCCTTCTGATCGATTCGTATCTCCGCCTTCACATAATTAAGACTTTATCCTGGAAACATGAGCAGCGATCGGTATAATAGGGGAGGATTATTTATTCAGGACACAAGTTGAAGATCTAAATTAAATCTGACCTCCGGCCCCCCCCCCCCTTCAGTCTTGCACAGTTGTACCGGCTCCTCTCCCAGACTGAAATTGTCTACTCCGATTTCACTGCACGCTGTGAGCTTCTCACCATGTGCATTAGAAGCTGCAGCAAGTCAGATAGAGCCCCGCCTCATTTCCTGGCTGGAGAATGTTCATCATCATCTAGCTGTTTCCTGACCAGCAGGGGCAGCTTGTGCTCAAATTTTTTTTTTTGGGGGGGGGGGGGGCGCAAAAAAAAGAAAAAAAAACATCAATTGCAGCCTCACTGTGCCCATCAATTGCCGCCACTGTGCCCATCAAATGCAGCCACTGTGCCCATCAATTGCTGACACTGTGCCCATGAATTTCAGCCACTGTGCCCATCAAACGCAGCCACTGTGCTCATCAATTGTCGCCACTGTGCCCATCAATTGTCACCACTGTGCCCATCGATTGTTGCCACTGTGCCCATCAAACGCAGCCACTGTGCTAATCAATTCTCGCCACTGTGCCCATCAATTCTCGCCACTGTGCCCATCAATTGTTGCCACTGTGCCATCAAACGCAGCCACTGTGCCCATCAATTGTCGCCACTGTGCCATGCCATCAATTGTCGCCACTGTGCCATGCCATCAATTGATGCCACTGTGCCACCAATTGTCGCCACTGTGCCATCAATTGTCGCCACTGTGCCATCAAACGCAGCCGCTGTTCCATGCCATCAAACGCAGCCACTGTGCCATGCCATCAAACGCAGCCACTGTGCCCATTAAATGTCACAACTGTGCCCATCAATTGTCGCCACTGTGCCCATCAATTGTCGCCACTGTGCCCATCAATTGCCGCCACTGTGCTTCCCCCGTCGCCCGCCACTTGCCTTTCTCGGGTCAGCCACCCTCCCTCCACGCTCCCTCGATGTCTTCTCCCCCACTCGATATCGCTTCAGCCAATCAGGTTACTGGTAAACAGACCCCGTGAACCTGATTGACTGAGACGCGTGCCAGTGTTAACCAGCATGTGCGTCCCCTGGTTAACTATTTGAAAGCCGCTGGCTCTGATAGACACTTCCAAAAACTAACAAACTGCTGTTATTCAGATGGCCGGTGCTCACCAGGAGGCCGGCCATCTGAATAGTGGGCGGGAGTGGCGCCAATACATAGATTCATGCAATGCATGAATCTATGTATTGTAGACTTGAGTGACGGCGCAGGAGAGAGAGGGGGCGGCGCTCCTGCGCCCACTATGGACGTACCGCCGCTGCTGACCAGTCTATCCTTGGTCCACTTCTCCGCCCACTCCTGTCCCTGTCAGCACTGTCTGTGTTGATGGGGGAATCGTGCAAATTTCTTTCCTGTAACCCGTGGTTGCAGGAAAGATATTTGTACCATATATGGCCTGCCTTAGGCTCAAGGTCAAACCCTTCCACCAAACCTTACTTCTTATTCCCAACTTAATCCTCATCTCCAAATTGAATCCTAACCCTACCACTGATCTAAACCATTAGGCTTAAGGTCAAACCCTTCCACCAAACCTTACTTCTTATTCCCAACTTAATCCTCATCTCCAAATTGAATCCTAACCCTACCACTGATATAAACCATTAGGCTTAAGGTCAAACCCTTCCACCAAACCGTAATTCTCAATTACAACTTAATCCTTATCTCTAAAGTGAATCCAGCTACCACTAATCTAAACCATTAGGCTCAAGGTCAAACCCTTCCACCAAACCTTAGTTCTTATTCACAACCTAATCCCTACCACCAACCTGAACCCCAACCCTACCACTGACCTCAACTATTAGCTCAAGGTCAAAACCTTCCTCCAAAATTTCTCCTTATTTACATCCTAATCCTTATCTCGGACTCAAATCCTAACCTTTTCATTAATGTCAACCCCTTTCATCAAAACTTACTTCTTACCCACAACTTAATCCTCCCTTCCAACCTCAACCCTATCACTAAAACTGAACCTTCAACCTCAACTATTAGCTCATGGTCAAATCCTTACCCGAAACCTTACTTCTAACCCACAACTTAATCCTTAACACCAACCTCAACCCTAACCCTACCACTAATCCTAAACCTTCAAACTCAACCATTAGCTCAAGGTCAAACCCTTTTGTCAAACCTTACCCCTTACTCACAACTAGAGTTGAGCGGACACCTGGATTTTCGGGTTCGGACCCGAACCCGGACTTTGAAAAAAAAGTTTGGGTTCGGGACCGAACCCGGACTTTGACCCGAACCCCATTGAAGTCAATGGGACCCGGACTTTTGACTACAAAAATGTCTCTAAAAAAATAAGGAAAAGGGCTGGAGGGCTGAAAATGGCAGCAAAATGTCGGGAAGAGCATGACAAGTACTCTGGAAATAAATGTGGATAGGGAAATAACTTAAAATAACATTAAAAAATAAAAAATAAAAAATATAATGATTTTGACCTTGGAGGACGAGGTCCATAGTTTTGTTCAAAATTATTCAACCCCCCAATGCTGTAAAGGGTTTTAGGGAATTTAGTGTACATTTGTAATTGTATTCAGAATGAAATCCTACAAGGACTTCATAAAGAACCATATGCAACTAATATGACATCAATTGGTTTTGTAATACAGTAGCAAATGCAAAATTGAAGGCAAAGGGCACTGTTGAAACGCTACCTGGTTGTGGCAAAAAAACACAGTATATCACAGGTGAACAGGTGATGGCAGGTGCAGTGCTGTTGAAATATTCAGAGTCACCTATAGATTGCTGACTGCCCCTATAGCTGAACAAAATTCCTAAACTATATGAAGCACAGCAGATGTCACAGGAATAAAGAGTGCTTGTTGAGATTTCTGGAGCAGGATACACCTAACACTGTCCCTAAGCAGGAACAGCAGCCTTTCCCTATCATAAGTGAAGCACGGTGACAACGAGCCAGATACCATAAGATGATGCAGATATCAAAGAAATAAAGTGTGCTTCTTGAGATTTCTGGAGCAGGATACACCTAACACTGTCCCTAAGCAGCAGATTCAGCAGCCTCTCCCTAACATAAGTGAAGCAGAGTGACGATCTGTGCTGTGTGCCTCTATCTAATATAGAGGCTGGTCACATGATGGGTCACATGCTGCACTGGCCAATCACAGCCATGCCATAAGTAGGCATGGCTGTGATCAGTTCTCAGTCACAGTAGTAAAACGAATGGGGATTGGCTGCTGTGCAGCGCGCCAAAACATACCTGAACTTCGGGTCCGGGTTCGGGAAAAACCCAAAGTCCGTACCGAACCCGAACTTTACAGTTCGGGGTCGCACAACCCTACTCACCTCAAACCAGAATCCTAACCGTAACACAAATCCCAACCATTAGCTCAAGGTCAAATCCTTCCTCCAAACCTTGCTTCTTACCCGCAACTTAATCCTCACCTCCAACCTTAACCCTAACCCTACCACTAATCCTGAATCCTCAACCATTAGCTCAAAGTAAAATCCTTCCTTCAAACCTTACCTCTCACCCACAACATAATCCTTACCTCAGACCTGAATCCTAACCGTAACACAATCCCTAATTAGCTCAAGGTCAAACTCTTCCTCAAAACCTTACTTCTTACCCACAACCTAATCCCCACCTCCAACCTTAACCCTACCACTAATCCTGAAACCTCAACCATTAGCTCAAGGTCAAATCCTTCCTTCAAACCTTACTTCTTACCCACAACATAATCCTTAACTCAATCCTGAATCCTAACCATAACACAAACCCCAACCATTAGCGCAAAGGTCAAATCCTTCTTCCAAACCTTACTTCTTACCCGCAACGTAATCCTCACCTCCAACCTTAACCCTAACCCTACCACTAATCCCGAAACCTCAACCATTAGCTCAAGGTCAAATCCTTCCTCCAAACCTTACTTCTTACCCGCAATTTAATCCTCACCTCCAACCTTAACCCTAACACTAATGCTGAAACCTCAACCATTAGCTCAAGGTCAAATCCTTCCTCCAAGCCTTACTTCTTACCCGCAATTTAATCCTCACCTCCAACCTTAACCCTAACCCTACCACTAATCCTGAAACCTCAACCATTAGCTCAAGGTCAAATCTTTCCTTCAAACCTTACTTCTTATCTACATTCTAATCCTTACTTATGACCTCAACCCTAACCCTTCCACTAATCCTACACCTTCAACATAAACTCCACACTCCAGCCTAAACCCAAATTGTTGCCATAACCGTAATTCATAACCAATTTAACTCCTAAATTAGCTCCCAGTCCCTTAGCATGAATGTCATATTCTTAATATATTTTGTTATGGTGTACATTCCTTGCTGTATTTGTTCTCTGGACCTGGGACACAAATTCCGGACATGTCCCAAGGCCTCAGAAATAAGTGATTGACAGTCTCCTCGGATTATCTCATTAGCTGATGCTCTGAACTCTGCGATATCTGCTAGTGCTGTAATTATATGTCTGTTGGCACCGAGTCACCGCCATCTGAGCCCATCTGTGCCAACCAAACAACCGCCTAATTGACATTTTGTGCTCTTGGCATTGAATTTCACAAGATGAACAAGTCTCATCAACGCCAATATTATAATCTCACAGCGGCAGACAAAAACCAACATCCTGTCCTCGTAATTGCACCTGCATATACCCCAGGTAATACGTCTTACATTGCACTGAGGACAGCAAAGACATCACAGCAGGGATGACCTGAATTTTTTTCGAATCTGTCTCAAAGGAGTCCTAACCTAAGATCTACTACTGAGTTTGGTTTATTTATGAGTAAAAAGAAAATCAACATATTAGATTTTACAGCTGCAAATATTTATTCATTCATTTGGGAGGCTCTGTAACACTTTACGCAGGAAATAGAAAGCATTACATACGTCTTTATTGATATTTCAATTCTTCCATCCTCCTCTTTTGTGTTGATGGAGGAATCCTCAGTTTGGTCGTCTATGGCCAGCTTTATATAGCATAAGCGGGGATGGACGACACCGTGAGTTACATGGTGCCATTTTCAAATGGTCAGGTAACAGAAACAGACGTCAAACATGATGCTGTGCGTTTATCAAGGTAAATGCGTTATATGGCTGTTTAATGTATTCCAGGGTGAACATCCACTTTAAGGAGCTGGAGTAATTAGAGCCAATAATGCCGCTGCTGTGATTGTCCTTAGCTCACTTCTATTGAAACGCACCACACACGTACTGTAAGCGCACCTATAGCATTTAGATGTAACAGCCGCTTTTTACGCTGGCTGTTTCCTGAATAACAGGCGCTTTCTGCGCCGTAATGTGTTCCACGCTGGAACGCATGCGACGCCTGCACGATGACGTCATCGCCCGGGGCCGTGGTGCGTTCCAGCCTGGAACGCGGAAGTGCTAATGCACTGCATCTGGTTCACTGCCTATAAAGGCATCCATTATACAATGAATCCTCGTTCTATTATTGACAGCCGTAGCTCGGCCACGCTACTCATAGCGCAACCATAGCTCCCCGTGCTGCAACACCGTTCCAGGCAACAACTACAACTTTGGTGCTATTGCACCTACAACAACACACAGCGCTGCTGGGGACAATCTTGAGGCCCTTGCTGAACACCCTTCACCATGGATTCTCTATCTCCTACATAGGAGCCTACTGTATTACTTGTAGTCCTACAAGAAGTTCTACTGCTTATGTTCTAATACATTTGTAGTTACTTAACCACTTGCCGCCCGCCAATTGCAGATTGACGTCGGCAAAGTGGTTTCAATATCCTGAGTGGACGTCATATGACGTCCTCAGGATATTGAGCCCACAATGAGCATCACTGATTGGCAGGCATTGTTTGGCACTGATTGGTATCCATTAGTACAACACATATGTAAGTGCCACCTATCAGTGCCCATCTATGCCCAGCTGTGCCACCAATTAGTGCCCATCCATGCCGCCTATCAGTGCCCATCCATGCCGCCTATCAGTGCCCATCCATGCCGCCTATCAGTGCCCATCCATGCCGCCTATCAGTGCCCATCCATGCCGCCTATCCGAGTCTATCCGTGCCACCTATCCGTGCCGCCTATCCGTGCCCGGATTTTTTATTTTTTTTGCAGAAAATAAAAATCCCAGAGGTGATCAAACAAAAGAAAGCTCTATTTGTGGGTACAAAATGATAAAAATTTAGTTTGGGTACAGTGTAGCACGACCGCGCAATTGTCATTCAAAGTGCAACAGCACTGAAAGCTAAAAATTGGTCTGGGCGGGAAGGTGTATAAGTGCCCTGTATGGAAGTGGTTAATATGCCTTGTGGAGATCAACATACTATTTGTGAGGTACTGCTGTGATAAGGACTGTTTCCTAAGGTGTACCTTAAGGGGTCAGCTACCCTCAAATTACTTGTGCTATATTCATCTCATATACGCAACTATAATTACCTAAGCTATATTGCCTCTCACATGCAACTACTATTAATTATGCAATATTCATCTCATATTTGCAACTGTAATTACCTGAGTTATATTGCCTCTCGCATGCAACTACTATTATGTGTGCAATATTGACCTCATATATGCAACTATAATAACCAGAGCTATATTGCCTCTCATACGCAATTACTGGTTGTCACTACAACTCCTATTTACTACATAGTTACATAGTTACATAGTTAGTTACATAGTTAGTCAGGTTGAAAAAAGACACAAGTCCATCCAGTTCAACCACAAAAAACAAAATAAAAAAACACAGTAAAATCCTATACACCCAACTTCATACCCACAGTTGATCCAGAGGAAGGCAAAAAACCCCAGCGGAGCATGATCCAATTTGCTACAGCAGGGGAAAAAATTCCTTCCTGATCCCCCGAGAGGCAATCGGATTTACCCTGGATCAACTTTACCTACAAATCTTAGTACTCAGTTATATTCTGTACATTTAGGAAAGAATCCAGACCTTTCTTAAAGCAATCTACTGATCTGGCCAGAACCACCTCTGGAGGGAGTCTGTTCCACATTTTCACAGCTCTTACTGTGAAAAAACCTTTCCGTATTTGGAGGTGAAATCTCTTTTCCTCTAGACGTAAAGAGTGCCCCCTTGTCCTCAGTGATGACCGTAAAGTGAATAACTCAACACCAAGTTCACTGTATGGACCTCTTATATATTTGTACATGTTGATCATATCCCCCCTTATTCTCCTCTTCTCAAGAGTGAATAAATCTAGTTCCTCTAATCTTTCCTCATAGCTGAGCTCCTCCATGCCTCTTATCAGTTTGGTTGCTCTTCTCTGCACTTTCTCCAGTTCTCCTATATCCTTTTTGAGAACTGGTGCCCAAAACTGAACTGCATATTCCAGATGAGGTCTTACTAATGATTTGTACAGGGGCAAAATTATATCTCTGTCTCTGGAGTCCATACCTCTCTTAATACAAGAAAGGACTTTGCTGGCTTTGGAAACCGCAGCTTGGCATTGCATGCCATTATTGAGCTTATGATCAACTACGAGCTTGACATAAGTACAAATCCCTTATAGGCCTTGTCCTATTTGTTGGAACATGTTCGCTCTAAACTTTTCTATGCTAGGGGTTGATGCTAAATGGTAGCATCTCCCTTAGTGGCCTAATACATCCCTATATGCTCAAGGTGATATGATGTAGAGAACCCCCAAACTCCTGTTTGTGTGGAGTGTCGCCTGGGGTCCCGTTCTGATAATCACTTGCATATAGAGGTGTATTGGAATCTTGACCTTAAAGTATCTTATATAATTTTAAACGCTAAGCTCTGGTCGCATGTTGTAATGCGTCCATTCTTAGTAGCTCAACGCCTTTCTTTATGTGACAGAGAGATGATGTAGAGACCCCCCAAACTCCTGTTTGTGAGGAGTGACGCCTGGGGCCCAATACTGAGTTGTCACATAAAGAAGCGCATTGAAATCCTTGCTGACCGCAGTTGTGGTTCACTCCGTTCACCAGTGCTGTTACATTAGAATGTGTTTAAGGTACGGTTGCAAAGCAACAAAAGTTATCATTTCCCATTTTAGCCTTGGACAAATAAAAAAAAAAAACACATCTCACAAGAAGGATGACCCCTTTTTTCAAACTGCCATTCAGGGACACCCCCGCCCACCCCCAAAAAGATGATTTTTGATATATTTTTTTTAATTAAGTCACTTAATAACAGCGGCATACTTTGTACTTCAAATGCTGCCAGTGTGCCCATCAATTGCCGCTACTGTGCCCCTTCAGATGCTGCCAGTGTGCCCATCAATTGCCGCTACTGTGCCCCATCAGATTCTGACGGTGTGCCGAACAATTGTCGCTACTGTGCCCCATCAGATGCTGCCAGTGTGCCGATCAATTGCTTCTACTGTGCCAATCAACTGCTGCTACTGTGCCCCATCAGATGCTGCCAGTGTGCCCATCAATTGTCGCTACTGTGCTCCATCAGATGCTGCCAGTGTGCCGAACAATTGCCGCTACTGTGCCCCATCAGATGCTGCCAGTGTGCCCATCAATTGCTGCTATTGTGCCGATCAACTGCTGCTACTGTGCCCATCAATTGTCGCTACTGTGCCCCATCAAATGCTGCCAGTGTGCCGAACAATTTCTGCTACTGTGCCCCATCAGATGCTGCCAGTGTGCCCATCAATTGTCGCTACTGTGCCCCATCAAATGCTGCACATGTTTTCCAAAAAACTGTCGCTACTGTGACCCATCAGATGCTGCCAGTGTGCCCTTCAATTGCCGATACTGTGCCCCATCAGATGCTACCAGTGTGCACATCAATTGCCGATACTGTGCCCCATCAGATGCTGCCAGTGTGCCCATCAATTGTCGCAACTGTGCCCCATCAAATGCTGCCAGTATGCCAATCAATTGCAGCGACTGTGCCCAATGATCAAATGCTGCCAGTGTGCCCATCAATTGCCGCGACTGTGGCACTGTGCCCCATCAGAAGCCGCTAGTATCAATTGCCGCTATTTGTCACCTGATCTGCTTCGGTTCCATTTGCTCACCTTTTAATCTGGACTGGTCTCGGTCTGGTGGTGTGGTAAGCAGACTTCAGCGCCGGTCTTCTCCTCAATCGTTCCCTGGTCCAGGCAGGCAGTCGGGCCGCTCAGGCAGGAGGGGGAGGTGGAGCCTGGAGGAGGTCGGAGATGTCGCGGGCTGCAGCCTGCAATGCACTGCGGGATGTTGGGACTGGGAACAGCCGAGCCATGGATCTAAGGCTAGCCAGCACTAGTACTGCAGAATGCCGCCGACTGCGCTGAGCTCACTGGAGGTGGAGGTCGAAGGAGCCAGAAATGACTGATGCTGCTACGGCCGGAGGAGGAGGAGATTAGGTGGGTGGACTCAGAGAGTGCAGTGCAGCACTGGGTAAAGGCCTTGTTCCCTCGGCCGGCCGCCTCCCTCTGCTCTGATACTGAGACACTCTGCAAATGTGATGTCACTGGTTGCTACACGCCAGACGGGGTGGCCCTAGCAACCAGTTGGGCAGTCTTTTATTACGTTGGCAGCCAGTCCTTATTTCATTCCGGGACACTGTATTGTCCCGGAATGAAGATGCCCAGGACACAAATATAAATTACGGGATAATCCCGGGAAATCCGGGACATGTGGTCACCCTACTCACAAGGAGTTGCCTGACACAACATGAACACCTGTACAGAGCAACCAAAACATTCATTAGGTGCATGGATGCGTTTTAAGGCTGCTGTAGAACTCAACACCTCTGTAAAAGAGCCCAAAGTCTTGCAAACCTTGGAGAGGCTAGAGCATGTTGCTCTACACAGAGGCACTGTGTGATGGAAGCTTTGCAAGCAAGAGCTGTTGGGTTCTGGAGATCTGGTAACAAATACAATTTCCTCGCTATAAAGGGATTTTGAGGTATAATTAGAGCCAAAACAGCTAGGGTTTATCCTTCTGTCTTAGTTTTATTGCCATGGGCATGCTGCCTAACGCCGCATACACACGATCGGATTTTCCGTCGGAGAAACCTTGGATGTTTTTTCCGACCGAATTCCGCTTAAAGCGGGAGTTCACCCATTTGTAAAAAAAAAAAAATTCTCCCCTTAGCTTCCTGCTTGTTCGGTCTAGGGGAATCGGCTATTTGTATTAAAATATGAGCAGTACTTACCCGTTTTCGAGCTGCATCTTCTTCCGTCGCTTCCGGGTATGGGTCTTCGGGAGCGGGCGTTCCTTCTTGATTGACAGCCTTCCGAGAGGCTTCCGACGGTCGCATCCATCGCGTCACTCGTAGCCGAAAGAAGCCGAACGTCGGTGCGGCTCTATACTGCGCCTGCGCACCGACGTTCGGCTTCTTTCGGAAAATCGTGACGCGATGGATGCGACCGTCGGAAGCCTCTCGGAAGCCTGTCAATCAAGAAGGAACGCCCATTCCCGAAGCCCATACCCGGAAGCGACGGAGAGGATGCATCTCGTAAACGGGTAAGTACTGCTCATATTTTAAAATAAATAGCCGATTCCCCTAGTAAAAACGAGCAGGAATCTAAGGGGGAAAAGTGCCCTCTAAGGGTGAACCCCCGCTTTAAGCTTGGCTTGCATACACACGGTCACACAAAAGTTCTCTGAACTTTCGACTGTCAAGAACGCAATGACGTACAACACTACGACGAGCCGAGAAAATTAAGTTCAATGGTTCCGAGCATGCATCGGAATTTTGCGCGTCGGAATTGTACAGACGATCGGAATTTCCGTTGTTTTTTTTTCCATCTGAAAATATGAGAACCAGCTCTCAAATTTTTGCTGGTGGAAATTTCGACAGGAAAAGTCCGATGGAGCATACACACGGTCGGAATTTCCGACGAAAAGCTCACATCGGACTTTTCCGATCGTGTGTATGCTCCATCGGACTTTTCCTGACGAAATTTCCGATCGTGTGTATGCGGCATAAGCTACTTAATGCCAGAAGTGCTGATCATGTTTTGTTGGTGTGCGAAGAATAATAAAGCTGATTGAGGCAGATTTGAAAAAGCTGAATAACTATGTGGACTCTCAACACCTGTACAAAAATAGATTCCTGTTTGAATCCATCTACCCCAAAAGAGAGCAAAATTAAAGCGGGGGTTCACCCTTAGAGGGCACTTTTTAGCCTTAGATTCCTGCTCGTTTTGTCTAGGGGAATCGGCTATTTGTTTTAAAATATGAGCAGTACTTACCCGTTTACGAGATGCATCCCTCTCCGTCGCTTCCGGGTATGGGCTGCGGGAATGGGAGTTCCTTCTTGATTGACAGTCTTCCGAGAGGCTTCCGACGGTCGCATCCATCGCGTCACGATTTTACGAAAGAAGCCGAACGTCGGTGCGCAGGCGCAGTATAGAGCCGCACCGACGTTCGGCTTCTTTCGGCTACGAGTGACGCGATGTATGCGACCGTCGGAAGCCTCTCGGAAGACTGTCAATCAAGAAGGAACGCCCGCTCCCGAAGACCCATACCCGGAAGCGACGGAAGAAGATGCATCTCGAAAACGGTAAGTACTGCTCATATTTTAAAACAAATAGCCGATTCCCCTAGACCAAACGAGCAGGAATCTAAGGGGGAAAAAAGGGAAAAAAATATTTTTTTAATAAATGGGTGAACTCCCGCTTTAAGTCTGAAGACATTACAATACCAAACCAAACTTTTACTTCTCCCTTATTTTGGTGAATCCTTCCAGGTGAGCTATTTTATAATGGGCTATTAAGTTGTTAGGTTGAAGCTTCAAGGTTGGTAGGGTTAGGTTGGAAGTAAGGATTAAGTTGTGGGTAAGGCCCCGTACTCACGACCAAACATGTCTGCTGAAACTGGTCAGCAGGCCAGTTTCAGCAGACATGTTTGGTCGTGTGTGGGCGCGAGCGGGCCGAATTCCAGCAAACATTTGCCCGCCGGGCCTTTTCCCAGCAGACAAATATTCCTGGACTTGTTTTAAAACAGTCCGCTGGAATTCTGCCCGCTCGGACATGTACGGTCGTCAGTACAGACCTACCGTACATGTCCAGGCGCCCGCCGTCCCTCGCATGCGTCGAATGACTTCGACGCATGCGTGGAAGCATTTTAAAGGCGGGCCGCCCACGTCGCTGCGTCATTGTCGCGGCGACACCGCGTCATCGACGCGGCGACACCGCGGACACGCCCCGCGTATTGTTTATGCGTGGACTTCTGTACGATGGTGTGTACAACCATCGTACAGAAGCCCTCTGGCAGACATGTATGGTGAAAACGGTCCGACGGACCGCTTTCACCATACATGTTTGGTCGTGAGTACCCGGCCTAAGAAGTAAGGTTTGAGGGAAGGATTTGACCTTCAGCTAATGGTTGAGGTTGAAGGTTCAGGATTAGTAGTAGGGTAAGGGTTTAGGTTGGAGGTAAGAATTAATTTGTGAGTAAAAAGTAAGGTTTGGGAAAGAGTTTAACCTTGGACTGAGGCTGAGGGTTGAGGTTGAAGCTTTAAGATTACTGGTAGGGTTAGATTGGAAGTAAGGATTAAGTTGTAAGTAAAAAGTAAGGTTTAGGGAAGAGTTTAACCTTGGACTGAGGGTTGAGGTTGAAGCTTTAATGTTAGTGGTAGGGTTAGGCTGGAAGTAAGGATTAAGTTGTGAGTAAAAAGTAAGGTTTGGGAAAGGGTTTGGCCTTGGGCTGATGGTTGAGGTTGAAGGTTCAGGATTAGTGGTAGAGTTAGGGTTGAGGTTAAAGGTGAGAATTAAGTTTTGGGTAGGAATAGTAATTTTTTGGGAAGGGTTTGACCTTGGGCTAATGATCGAGGTTAGTGATAGTGTTATGATTCAAGGGGTTGACCTTGGGCTAATGGTTAAGGTTAGCGGTAGGGTTAGGATTCCAATTAGAGGCAAGTTGTTCACGTTGTGTGCTGAAGGTCCTTAGGATAATGCTTAGATAGAAGACTGAAGCCCTGCACCACCCCTCCCCAACTCCTCTAAAAGTAAACATGGCAAAGTCTTGAAGGAAGCCTGTGGTGAGGAAGTAAGGCAACCCATACATCGGTCATTTTTTTTGTTCAACCAGCGGGTTTAACAAAACAATTACCCGATTTCCCGATCCATACACTTTTCGCTGAGCCATGGTATTCTGACAGAGACTTCCCCCCCGCCGTCAGAATACACTGATCACTGTTCTGCCGTCAAGAAAACTCCAAATTGTAGTCAAATCATTCCAAGTTTTTGTGTGAAGGTTCCCATTTATCTAGGTCATGTTGTTGCTAATAGTAGATGAAAACATCCATCTGGACTTGTTCTGTAATGTTGAAGACTTTTCACTGATTATCCAAGAAGCCAGTGAGTGTAAGGAACATATGCCATGAGCAACTACGTTGCTATACATGATGGGGATAAATCAGACTGGGGATAAACAAAACTAGGATCATTTAAAATTTTCACGAAAATTAAGCAAAAAATTGGGAGATTTTGCCACGTTAGTGGAATGCAATGGACTCGGTGGGGAAAATGAAATGAAAGTATTTTTGTTGCTTTTTTTTAGGGTACAATGGTCTTTAAAGAAGCTTACAGCAGAAATTTCCAAAGCCACGACACCCTTTCAAAGTATGCAATATCCCAAGGCACCTCAGTCGAAAATGAGTAAAAATATTAAATGTTAACAAGGGGAAACCTGAGCCTTGAACAATGCACACAACAATGTTGAGGATCAGAGTTCCCTTCATCACATACAGTAAGTGGCCCACTCATCACAATAGAGCCCTCTGCCCTTTACATCAGTGTCCCCACTTCACATCGGAGGCCCCCCATTACATAAGAGGTCCCCCCTTCACATCAGAGCCCCCCATCAACATCAGAGCCCCCATCACATCAAAGGCTATCCCATCAAATCAAAGGTCCACCTTTTACATCAGAGGCCCCCCAATCACACCAGAGGTCCCCAAAAATATCAGAGTCCCACTCTGACATCAAAGCCCCCCCATCACATCAGAGGTCCCCCATCACAACAGTCTCTCCCTTCCTATCACAGACCCCCAATCGCACAGTCCTGTCATCACAAAGCCCCCCCAGTCAAGACCAAAGATACAGAGCCCCCTAATCACCCAAAGCCCCCTTCATATCATAACCCTAAACCTTTGGCCCCAGTAGCCTGGCAGAAGGCGGGAGTTAAAGGAGGTCTGGAGGAGACAGACTTCTGTCCTCTCCTGAATGCTGGGGGTGACCCTGCATGTCACCTGCCCCGGATCATGTGTTTCCCCGGTGGGGGGCCAGCCACCAACTCCATAGCAATAAATGAAGCCATAGATCCTGGCCCTAGAGCAGGGGTGCCCAACCCTTTGAAGGCCGAGGGCCACTTAAGCGACTGAGTAACCAGTTGTGGGCCACAATGAGCGGAGTGGGCAGATGACAGGTCTGTGTCCAGTCTGCATATGCAAAACGGACAAAGCCCAATCTACTCTATGGGCCAGTCAGATGGAAGTGGAGGGATCCACTTCTGTTTTTTTTTACACAGATCGGATTGGAGGTAGGCAGGTGTAAACAGAAAAAAGTTTGTTTACACCTGCCGCTCCATAGAGGCGAATGGAGGGTCCGATTGGGTTGGACCGATTGTGTGAAAGGGGCCTAAGGCTGCTTTTACCCTGATGGTCTGTGGTCTTCCCACAATGTGGGTGTAGCGCAGAATGAGTGAGTGAGTAACTTATATAGCACTACAAATGCAAACTAAATCCCCTCAAGGCGCTGTAACCAATGTGGTCGTCCAGCCATGCTTCAGAAGAGATGAGTCTTAAGTTTTTTCCTGAAGGCGCGATGATTTTCCTCCATCCGAATGTCTGAGGGTAGAGCGTTCCATAACCAAGGTCCTTGGACAGCGAATCTTAGTTCTCCTTTCGTTTTGTAGCAAGATTTGGGGATGTGGAGGAGGTTCTGATTAGTTGATCGGAGGACCCGATTTGGGGTGTAGTGTTTTATTTTCTCACATAGATATTGCGGCGCGCTTCCTTGCGTGCATTTGTGGGTGAGGCAGAGGGTCTTGAATGTCACCCAGTGGAGGGTCCTCATGGCCGGGGAGATTTTTTTTTTTACCTGTGGTTTTCCTGGCGGTTAGCTGCACTTTGCCATAGACGTCTATTATTATCCTGCAGGTGTGAGTGAGTGAGAAACTTATATAGCGCAACATATGCGAATTGAATCGCCTCTGGGCGCCTAGTATCCTTTCCCTACTGTACTTTTGCCCTCAGAAAAGATGGGTTTTGAGTTTTCTCCTGAAGGCCAGGTGATTCACCTCCAATCGGATGCTGGTTGGTAGAGCGTTCCATAGTCTAGGTCCTTGGATTCCACATCTTCGTTCTCATTTGGACTTGTATCTGGCTTTGGGTATCTGGAGTAGATTTTGATTGGTGAGTGAGTGCGAAACTTATATAGCGCATCACATGCAAACTAAATCGCCTCTGGGCGATTAGTATCCATTCCCTAAGTAAACTTTTGCCCTCAGAAGAGATGGGTTTTGATTTTTCTTCTGAAGGCCAGGTAGTTCACCTCCAATCGGATGCTGGTTGGTAGAGCGTTCCATAGTCTAGGTCCTTGGACTGCAACGCAGTGGATCGCAGAATGCGATTGGGGTTGTGACATTTTAATTTTTCGCATAGATATTGGGGGGCATTTCCTTGAATACACTTATGTGTCAGACAGAGTGCCTTAAATGAAATTCTGTCTTTTACTTGTATCGCTACCCCCGCAGGAGCCGCTGTTTGATTCAGGATCGACTTTCTAGGTTACCTTCTTGACTTGGTCTAGGGGTGAATTCTGTGAGTGTGAATAGAGAGAGCAAATGTCCAGACACAAATTCAGTTTCAAAGCTTTATTCCAAGGCCCAAACTGGCCAACATCAACAGGGCACACGACAGGAAAAAGGCTGATGAGTGTAGAGGAACTTTAGTATCAGGCCTTTAGATGTTAGGAGAGAGCAAGCCTGCTCTCAGCAATTATGCAGATCAATTCGTCGCCACCCAATCAGGGTGGGTAAAGTGCCCCCCGGACAGGCAGTTATCTCAGGCCTGGCAACCGGAGCGCCACTTGCAAAAAAAATCACTGAGAGGATACAGGCCTGCCTCAGGGCCTCTGCCACAGGCTGAACAATTTAGGATTTAGAAAATTAGTTTGAGTAGATCCTCCCAGTTAGTTCAATCAATGTCACCCACTGACAGCTTAAGCATTCCTGTCATACGGTGCGGCGACTGGATCCCTGGTGTTTCGTCTAGGCCTTCCGGACAACCTCTGGTTCTAGGTTCTCCCGAGCCAATTCCCACCACACAGCTCCCAGCTTGGGATCCTCTCAGCAACAGTTTGGGACCCAGCAAGCCGCTGGGGTCCCTCTCTAGTTAAGGTGCATGGTGCACGACCTCGGCATGGCAGGACGCGGTGGTGGGGCCAATTGATGCGCGTACCCTGAAGGTGGGTACCGCACCGGGAATTCGGGCCCCGCAAGAACAACACGCCAAAAGCAGCCGCCACAGATATATCCCCCTCCCAGCATGCCCAACGAGGGAAAAACCCCCCTGATTGGTTGCTGAAAGGAGGTGGATCCCCCAGAACCCCTCTAGCGCTAACTGCCGCCCAGGGGTGTCAACACACCCCTGGTGCGCAGACTGACCTACAGAACAGATTCTGGAATTGGCAGCAGCCTAAATTTCCATAATTCGTGAATGGGAGTGATTAAGCCTCCCATTCCCCACTAATTTTAGTGTAACGCCCGTACTGAAAGTAGGGGGGCGCTACATACTGGCAACCAATGAAGGGATCTCAGTGAAGGTGAGATTGATTCCCATGTTTTTTTCCCAGTCACGAGTCGAGCGGCCGTATTTTGAATGACTTGCAGACGAGTGATTTGGTATTTTGGGAGTCCGAGGTGCACTTTCTGAAAAGCCGCTTGCTTTCTCTACCGCCGGCTTCATTCACAACACTGATGCTCTGGGATGGCAGGTTGGCAACCTGCAATCTGGGCTTGCCAACCAGCCATCCCAGAGCAGGAGGTCACGGGCCACATCAGAGGGCTCTGCAGGCCACTGGTTGGGCACCCCTGCCCTAGAGTGTCATTAGTTGGCCAGAGTTTGGCTTTACCTCTCCATTCTTTATTTTTGGGCCTCCTATGTAGTTTTGGTAGGACTAGCCTACCTGCCTGATGTGAAAGGGTTACATTGTTTCCAGTAGGATGGATTACCATAAAACACAATATTTAATGTGCGTGGCTCACTCGGCATCTGTGTTCCAACACGCTGGATGTTTATTACCTTGAGCCGGCATCAAAATGTCAAATCAGCTTCAATTAGGCAGCCCAGCAAAGCGTTCCTGTGTCTGTCTGTGAACATTAATCTCCTTATCACTCACTGACTTGCGAGACTCATCCTCTATTAGTCCTCAGCTCATCACCACCTGTTCAAACAGCCATTATGTGCTCCAGGAAAGCCGTGTTCAGTCCCGCCAAAGTTTAAAAGCGACAACACGATTCCATTCATTACACAGGGTACCAAGATGGCGGCACGGCCCCCGGTACTGCTGATCAGTGGTTTAGAGCAGAGGCAACACTGGATCCACTGGGTAGGGGAGTATCAAGGGCAACCCTGGATTACAGATAAATGGGGATTTAAAAAAAAAAGTTTACGGGGAGCAAGGTTTTTTTTTAGCAAAAAATGATCAAATACAGATAAAAAAAAAAAAAAAGAAAACCAAAATAGTAATAAAATACGGGAAAAAAATTGAAAGGAAAACATTTTTTAACCCCCTTCTATTCCCTCTTCTTCAAAAAAACAGCCTCTAAATAAAGAAGAATTGTAGTGCAGTTCAGAAAAGGTTTGTAAATAGTAATTTAGTCAAAATAACGCCACCTCCGCCTCTGCCCCTGCAGCTAAAGAGGGTAGAAAATGGAGGGCAGGAAAACCGGTCGTGTGTACGGAGCTTTAGTTTACAAAGATGACCACCAAAACTGTTATATCGGTCTTACAACACAATAGGAAATTATTTTTCGGTAGAAGAAATGGTATCACCATTGGGAAGGCTTGCATAGAGTGTTGGAGCCGCTGTAACATGCGATAAAGAAGATTCTACACTGTTGGCCTGAACCTTACACACAATGCTGACTGACCCTCAGGGATTCCCCTTGCAAGTGCTACACCACCATTCAGACTATTCCGAGCTTGGATCAAGCATGGCTTCAGTACAAGACATTCACACCCAATGTCAATGGAATTGGATTGCCCTGGCAAGTGCTCCACCACCAACAGACCATTCCAAGCACATACCAATCATGGCTTCAGCACAAGAACTTCACTCCCTAAGTTCATAGAGTTAGATTCCTCTGCCAAGTGCCCCACCATCAACAGACCATTTCAAGCACAGATCAAGCATGGCTTCAGAACAAGACCTTCACACCCAAGGTCAATGGAATTGGATTGCCCTGGCAAGTGCTCCACCACCAACAGACAAGAACTTCACTCCCTAAGTTCATAGAGTTGGATTCCTCTGCCAAGTGCCCCACCACCAACAGACCATTTCAAGCCTGGATGAAGCATGGCTTCAGCACAAGAACTTCACACCCAATGCCCATGGAGTTGGGTTCCTCTGGCAAGTGCCCCACCACCAACAGAACATTCTAAGCATGATTGAAGCATGGCCAGTCCCCTACAATCATACCCCATGGCAAAAGCCTGGGCAGGCAAGGTCCCACATCTAGTATAAATAGTCCTAGAGGGAATTTGTGCAGCTGCAGAGGCTTCATAAATGAAAATGGCCATGTTACAACCCCTGCCAAGGGACCCACAGTTGCCCACCATGAGATACACAATTCACTGTCCACCATACTCTCCATTGGCCTTAACTTTGTACACAATGCTGACTGACCTTCAAGGATTCCCCTAGCAAGTGCCCCACCACCATCAGACGATTCCAAGCATAAATTATTCAAGGATTCAGCACAAGAACGTCACACCCAATGTCCTTGACGGTGGATTCCTCAGGTAGGTGCCCCACCACCGACAAACAATTCCAAGCATGGATCAAGCATGGCCAGTCCCCTACTGTCATGCACCGTAAACATTTCAGAAGAAGTCATATTTGCCATGGCACAAGCCCAGGCAGGCACTGTCCCACATCTAGTATGAATAGTCCTGGAGGGACTTTGTGCAGCTGCAGAGACTGCGAAAATGGTGATGGCCACAACTCCTGCCAAGGGACCACAGTTGCCCACCATGAGATACACAATTCCTTGTCCACCATACTTTCCATTGGCCTTAACTTTATACACAATGCTGACTGACCTTCAAGGATTTTCCTAGCAAGTGCCTGACCACCATAAGACGATTCCAAGCATAAATTATTCAAGGCTTCAGCAGAAGAACTTTACACCCAATGTCCATGAAGGTGGATTCTTCAGGCAGGTGCCCCACCACCAACAACCCATTCCAAGCATGGATCAAGCATGACTTCAGCACAAGAACTTCACACCCAATGTTCATGGAAGTGGATTCCTCTAGCAAGTGCCCCACCCACCACCATCAGACGATTCCAAGCAGAAATTATTCAAGGCTTCAGCACAAGAACTTCACACCCAATGTTCATGAAGGTGGATTCCCCAGGCATGTGCCCCACCACCAACAACCCATTCCAGGCATGGATCAAGCATGGCCAGTCCCCTACTGTCATGCCCCATAGACATTTCAGAAGAAGCCATATTTGCCATGGCACAAGCCTGGGCAGGCACTGTCCCACATCTAGTATAAATAGTCCTGAAGGGACTTTGTGCAGCTGCAGAGACTGAGCAAATGGTGATGGCCACATTACAACTCCTGCCAAGGGACCACAGTTGCCCACCATGAGATACACAATTCCTTGTCCACCATTTTTTTTTCCGTAGGCCTGAACTTTATATGCTTTACAATGCTGACTGACATTCCACGATTCCCCTGGCAAGTGCCCCACCACTATTAGACGATTCCAAGCATAAATGAAGCATGGCTTCAGCACAAGAACTTCACATCCAATAGCCATGGAGGTGGTATCCCCTGGCAGGTGCTGCCCCACTGCCAACAGACCATTCTAAGCATGGATCAAGCAGGCATTTAGGAAGAAGCCACGTTTGCCATGGGCAGGCCAGACAAGAAGAACGAAAAGTCAGTCCCTGGGGTCTGTAATTTTACTTAAAGAATATATAATGGGGCGGGGCCATGGATTATGAGGCATCTTTTTAACGCAACGCTTATTCTTCAGCTGTACCCATCTTCTAGCCCCAGCCGTGTACACTACATTTTCCATACCATAAAAAAAAAATACTGCTCAATAAAAGAGAAAACTAGTTATTCCCACAAGTCACGTCAATATAGTAAAAGGAGAGTTAAGTGCTTAATTGTTGAAGAGATACGAGATCACTAAGCGCCGGCTTTATGCCCTCCATGCGGTGTCGGTGGTGGAGTACTGGGAACGTCGCCCAGTGCAACCATTAAAACTTTCACTCTCTTACCTCGCATCTGGAGCTTCATCTGAGTACTGAGAAGATTTAATTATTCATGGCTGCTGACTGAAGGAAATATGGAGTCCGTAGACTGTCTCCCTTCAAGGTTCCCCTAACACGCTCACACGAGACAGGACCCGGGGGAGGAATAGCAAACCCTCCTCCAAAAATCTGAAGGAAGATGTAAACTCAAACTTGATGTTATTTATTTTTCCAAAAGCTGAATATATATTGGCTTTCTTGGCTCCTTCCTCCCTCTTCATCAACATGATGACTACTACATCCAATTGCATACCCTACTGTCATCACTGGGTCTTTAAGGTGCTTCTCTATGCAATGCATGCAGATCATGGCTGGTGGGAGGGGCCAGGAGGGTGCTACCTTCTGAAAACATCACAGCACCCCGCCTCAGTACTCCTCTCAACAGTGGGGTGGCTCTTGGTAGGAGTTATGCAAATATTAAAATGCCTTGATGAGTACTGCGTTTCCCCCAAAAATAAGCCCTATTGTGATTTTTGGGGAGGGCTGCAATATAAGCCCTACCCCGAAAATAAGACCTAGCGTGGTATGTGATGTGGGCTGTGTGTGCTGGATGCATTTGGTGTAGCGCCGCTCGGCGCTCAGCTGGCCTCCCGCTGCTCTCCTCCTCTTCAGCCAGCTGTCAGCAGGGGGCTTTTGGCCCCCCTCAGTGCTCGGAGCGGGAACCAGAGCTCCAGCGGGCCATGGAAGCGCATAGCGGCGCTCAGCTGATGTCCCGCTGCTTTTCTCCTCTCTTCTGCCAGCTGTCAGCGGGGGGATTTTTGCCCCCCCCCCGTGCTCGGCGCAGGAACAAGAGTTCCGGCGGGCCATGGAAGCGCATAGCGGCGCTTAGCTGATGTCCCGCTGCTCTTTTCCTCTCTTCTGCTAGCTGTCAGCGGGGGGATTTTTGCCCCCCCCCCCCCAGTGCTCGGAGCGGGAACAAGAGCTCCGGCGAGCCTTGGAAACGCATAGCGGCGTCCCGCTGCTCTTCTCCTCTCCTCTGCCAGCTGTCAGCGGGGGATATCGGGCCCCCCTCCATTTGCAGGGCTCCGGAGGGACACGGCTGCGGCGCTATGTGAAGGTGTTTGTCACACATGGATTGCAGAAAGATACAGTTTTCATTATCTGATACTGTAATCCAGAGCATTCTTGAGTTTTGCAGGCACTTTTACTCGGTTCCATTGGCCACTAGGGATTCCCGACAGGCAGGGAGGGAGATTGGGGGAGAAATCGGCACATGACAAGCCCTACCCCGAAAATAAGCCCTACTGGGTCTTTTCTTGCCAAAATTAATATAAGACCTGGGCTAATTTTTGGGGAAACAAGGTAGGTGTCAGCAGGGCCGTCTTAATATCATCATGGGCCCCTGGGCAAAGTAATGCTCTGGGGCCCCTACAATGATGACAGTGCAGGTAAACCGACATCAAGTAGGTAGGAGGCAGACTGCCTTCCCTTTGCATCTATCACTCTTAGTGCCATCATGGGGCCCCCAGTTTCGGGGCAGCGTGGGCTCAAGGACCAGCTGCTTTGGCGAAAGTGCAGGTGTGCCCTCCCATTAAGACAGCCCTGGGTGTCAGACTATAGGAATGGGTGTTCGTAGGCAGGCGGCGTTTGCATGCAGACCGCCCTTGGTAATGCTCTCATATGTTACTGAGACTCATGTTTGAAGAAACTGAAATCCAATGAATAAAAGGTGTGGGACAGGGAGCAAAGGGCTATATGATGCTGTCCACTAGCCATAAAATGAGGTGGGCTCTATCTGACTGAGCTGTGATCAGGGCAAGGATTTCTAATTTGTCCCCAAGAACAAGGCAGCCATCAGGAGAGTACAGGCAGTACACCTGTAAGGGGTCCGGAGGTCTCCAGGGGCCCAGATGGCAACCCCCTTTTTTTTTTAAGGGGCCCCGGATGGCAACCCCCTTTTTTAAAAAAGAAATTATAAAAAAAAAAAATGTAAATAGTTTTTTTTTTTATTTCTTTTTCTTTTTCTTTTTTTTTATTAAAAGGGCCCAGAGGTCCCAAGGGCCCTGGATGGCAACCCCCCCCCTTTTTTTTAATGAAACATTTTATTTGTATTTCTTTTTTATATATTTTTTTTATTTTATTTTTTCTTCTTTTTATTAAAGGACCTAGAGGTCCCCAGGGCCCCCGGATGGCTATCCCCCCTTTTTTTATATTTTATATATTTTTTTTTTGTAAGGGGCTCAGAGGCCCCAGAGCAACCCACCCTCTGAAGCTGTGTAAGGGGCCCCCACAATTCCTGATGGCAGCCCTGCCCAAGAATAGTTGTCAGCATAATAGTTATGGACACCCAACCAAGTATTTATTTCCTTTGATCATCAGCTCCATCTAGTGGCCAAACTGCAATGTTTTTTTGATTCGCTTTTTTTTTAATGAATGAATGACATTCGATCGGTTGAGGAAATAGAAGAAGGAGAACATCAGATTTTGCCCCATTGGCACAGAACGGCTACCAGTGCAGCAGACTGTGTGAGCTTCAGGCAAATTTAGGGATGATGAAGCAAGCAAGCCCCTGAGGCCGCGTACACACGATCAGTCCATCCGATGAGAACGGTCCGAAGGACCGTTTTCAATTTCATAGGTTAACCGATGAAGCTGACTGATGGTCTGATGTGCCTACACACCATCGGTTAATGAACCGATCGTGTCAGAACACGGTGACGTAAAACACAACGACGTGCTGAAAAAAACAAAGTTCAATGCTTCCAAGCATGCGTCGACTTGATTCTGAGCATGCGTGGGTTTTTAACCGATGCTTTTGCATACTAATGATCGGTTTTGACCTATCGGTCAGGCGTCCATCGGTTCAATTTTAAAGCAAGTTCTCATTTTTTGGACCGAAGGATAACTGACCGATGGGGCCCACACATGATCGGTTTGGAACGATGAAAACGGACCTTCAGTCCGTTTTCATCGGTTTCGACCGATCGTGTGTACACGGCCTGAGAAAACTACATTGTGAAGAAATAGAAAAAAAATAGAATATTCAGGAAAAAAATATTAATGGTGGGTTCTAGGCTTGTTTGAGATTAAAATAACTAAATCACGAGTTCTAAAATGAAGAGAATAAATACCATAGTACGCAAGAAGCAGTAGGTAGAATGGCATTAATGTCCTGTGATTGTTCATGGCATCTGAGCATTGGAAAAATGCCCATGCTGATCAGGCATGGCCATAACTCAAGGCCTCTTCCATCTGGAAGACGGAATTGGTTGTGTTTATCCATTCAATGATGGAAGGGGGAGCCTTTTCAACATAAAAGTATTTAAGTCTCGGCAGAGTTGATTAGGTAAAAATTAATAAGTACTTGGGTTGGTCTAGTGTGGAAGAAAAGTTCTGGAGTACACCTGGTACCCAAAACATTGGAGATGCTGTTGACTCCAAAAAAGGTTTAACCACTTCAGACCCGGAGGACGTCCTGGGACGTCCTGGGCTTTGTGCGGTGATATCTGAATGATGCCTGCAGCTAAAGGCATCATTCAGATATCGCCGTCTTCAGCCGGCGATTCTGTGCACCAGAAGAACGATCAAAGCGGCGGTTCCACCGCTCGATCGTTCTTCTAGGCAACGGGAGGGGACGTCCCCCCCCCTCCCGCCGCCATCCGGTGCTTCTCCGGGCTCTCCCGTGCAATCGGGGGCCCGGAGAGCGAATCGGCCAGCGCTCGTTTGTGAAGCATAGAGATGACTGGCGACCAGACGGTCACAGTCATCTCTATGACCGTCGGAGGACCGGGCGCGACATTATGACGTCACGCCCGGTACCCGGAAGTAAACAAAGCCGCTATCAGGGCTGTCGGCATGTAATCTGTGATTTTTTTTTCACCGATTCCATGCTTGTAAGCCTGTAGGAGAGATATGGGGTCTTATTGACCCCACATCTCTACATAAAGAGGACCTGTCACAGTGATTCCTATTACAAGGGATGTTAACATTCCTTGTAATAGAAATAAAAGTGATCAAAAAAAATAAAATGTAAAAAAAAGTGTAAAAATAAAAAAATTAAGTAAAAAAAAAAATAATAATAAAAAAAAAATTAAAACGCCCCTGTCCCAGTCGCTCGCGTGCAGAAGCGAAAGCGCATGCAAGTCCCGCCCACATATGTAAATACCGTTCAAACCCCAAATGTGAAGTATCATTGCGTGTGTAATGCCGCGTACACACCATCACTTTATGTGATGAAAAAAAACGACACTTTCTGTGAAGTAAAAAATGACATTTTTGAAACTTCAATTTTCAAAGACGAAGTTGCATACACACCATCGTTTTTCTCACAATGTTCTAGCAAAGTGAGGTTACGTTCCACCACGTTTTACTATTGAAGCTCGCTTCATAAGTAGCTTCTGGGCATGCGTGGATGAAAAAACGTCTTACAAAACGACGTTTTTTGCTACACACGGTCAATTTCTGTGAAGTAAAAAGTGCACTTTTGAAAAACGACACATAAAATTGAAGCATGCTTCAATTTTTTTTGGTCGTTTTTTACAAGACATAAAACGACGTTTTCCCCCACACACAGTCAATTAAAGTGACGTTTTTAAAAACGTCATTTTTTTTCATCACATAAAGTGATGGTGTGTACGCGGCATTAGAGCGTGTGCAACAATTGTAGCACTAGACCTTCTCTGTAACTCAAAAATAGTAACCTGTAAAAAAAATTAAAGCGTCGCCTATGGAGATTTTTAAGTACCGAAGTTTGGCGCCATACCATGAGTGTGCGCAATTTTAAAGCGTGACATGTTAGGAATCTATTTACTCGGCGTAACATCGTATTTCACATTATACAAAAAAATTGGGCTAACTTTACTGTTTTGTTATTTTTTAATTCATGAAACTGTTTTTTCCCTAAAAAAAGGCGTTTGAAAAATTATTGCGCAAATACTGTGCGAGAAAAAAGTTGCAATGACCGCCATTTTATTCCCTAGGGTGTCTGCTAAAAAAAATATATAATGTTTGGGGGTTCTGATTAATTTTCTAGCAAAAAAATTGAGATTTTTACATAAAGGAGAAAAGTGCCAAAATAGGCCCGGTAACGAAGTGGTTAAGCTGATCACATTCCCACCATATGTAAAGGAACGTTCCCTTACCTTTAGAACAGCTCCAACAGAGATCAGATGTGGAAGATTATAATCTATGTAATAGTAAGGTGCCAACTGGTCCAATTGGTGCCAGAGATGTTGCAGATGCCCTTGACCAATTCCAAGAAAAGTTTAATCCGATCATCGCATTCCCACCATACGTGAAGGAAAGTTCCTTTATCTTTAGAACTGCACCAACAAAGATCATATGTAAAAGGGTATTGTAACGGAATGGCCCGTGATACCCAGAGACTTTTAAAGGATACTCCTCTGCCAGCTTCACGAATGACTCTTGGGTCTAGGGTCATCCTATGTCCATTAGGGGCATAGGATGACTGAGAACTGATATCTCGGATTACATGAGATGGGACATTAATGATAATTCATGTATTGCAGGATATCTTGGAATATTACAGGTTGTTTATTCTGACCCCAACAGGTCAATAGAGTGACTCATTCAATGTGTAACATAGACTGTTGAGATGCTAATTAAGTCCACCTGGCTGTAGTTATGGGGCTTGCTGTGATTGCATTCTGTTGTCCATTGTGCTAATTAAGTCTGCTCCTAAGATATCTCATTGTGTATGCTAATGACACTGTTTTGTGTGAAAATACTATTGATAATAGATGTGGAATGTGACTTGTCAGCTGTAGTAATTAACTCCTGTAGATTCGGTGCCAGAACGTCTTACATAGGAATGTGTATTGTGTATCAGGTGAATAGCTTGTCACGGAGTCAGAATGTCTGGGTAATGACTAATAATTAACTCATCTGAATGTCATTATCTAAAATAATGTGTATTGAAGTTCCTTGTGTAATGTGGTGGGTGGAGTTGATTCATTGTTCACTTGGTTTCTAAACTGTATATAACAAGGCTGAGTTACCATTAAAGCATTCATTCATTTGAACCAGAGAGAACAGAGCTTGTGTCTCGTCTTTCTGGGGGGGAATTCTTACGGATCGTGTCTGCTGGATTGTTGGAGTGTCGGATAAGCTGTCTTGGGTTGGAGGAATGGGAAATCGTAAACGGTGTTAACCCCTGACCGTTACAGGTATAAACTAAGGAAGAAAGGAACCAACTGGTCCAACTAGTACCAGAGATGTTGGAGATGCCCTTGACCAAGTCCAAGAAAGGTTTAATCCGATCACTTTTCCACCATATGTAAAGGAAAGTTCCCTTATCTTAAGAACAGCACAAGTATAGATCAGATGTAGAAGGGTATCATATATGTATTTATCAGTAGTAAGGTATCAATTGGTCCAATTGGCACCCGAGAGACATTGGAGATGTCCTTGACCAAGTCCTAGATAGGTTTAATCCTCCACCACATGTGAAGGAATGTGTCCTTATATTTAGAACAGTGCCAACAATCATCATAGGTTGAAGGATGAAATCTATGAAAGAAAAAAACCAAATGGTCCAACTGGCACCAGAGATGTTGGAGATGCCCTTAACCAAGTCCAAGAAAGGTTCAATCCGATGTCCCCACCATATGTGAAGAAAATTTCCCTTATCTTAAGAACAGTACCAATAGAGATCAGATGTAGAAGGGTATAATCTTTGTAATTAATCGGTAGTAAGGTACCAATTGGCAACCAAGACATTGAAGATGCCCTTGACCAAGTCCCAGAAAGGATTAATTCAATCTTGTTCCCACTATATGTGAAGAAAAATTCCCTTACCGTTAGAACAGCACCAACAAAGATCATATGTAGAAGGATATAATCTATGGAAGAAAGGAACCATGGAAAAAAGTAACTAACTGGTCCAATTGGCACCAGAGCTGTTAGGGATGCCCTTAACCAAGTCGAAGAAAGGATCAATCCGATGTCCTTACCATATGTGAAAGAAAGTTCCCTTATCTTACAAACAGTACCAATAGAGATCAGATGTAGAAGGGTATAATATTTGTAATTAATCGGTAGTAAGGTACCAATTGGCACCCAATACGTTGGAGATACCCTTGACCAAGTGCCAGAAAGGTTTATTCCAATCATGTTCCCACCATATGTGAAGGAAGGTTCCCTTATCTTTAGAACAGCACCAACAAAGATCATATGTAGAATGGTATAATCTATGGAAGAAAGAAGCCAATGGGTCCGATTGGTACCAGAGATGTTGGAGATGCCCTTAACCAAGTCCAAGAAAGGTTCAATCTGATGTCCTTACCATATGTGAAAGAAAGTTCCCTTATCTTACAAACAGTACCAATAGAGATCAGATGTGGAAGGGTATAATATTTGTAATTAAATCAGAAGTAAGGTACCAATTGGCACCAAAGAGGTTCAAGATACCCTTGACCAAGTCCGATCACGTTCCCACCATATGTGAAGGAAAGTTCCTTGATCTTTAACAGCTCCAACAGAGATCAAATGTAGGATGTAATCTATGTAATTTATTGATAGTAAGGTGCAGTTGGGGCCTGAGACGTTGGAGATGCCCTTGACCAAGTCCAAGAAAGTTTTAATCTGATCAAGATCCCACCATGTGTGGAGAAAGGTTCCCTTGTCTTTAGAACAGCGCCAATAGAGATCAGATGTGGAAGGGTATAATCGACCTATTTAATGGGTTAAAACGTTTGTAGGATGGTTCCTGCATCTTGGTGCTGACATTGAACTTATTTTATTTTGTAGGTTAGTATACTTCTATTACAGGGTGTCTTTTTAATATCTTCGTAAAGTTTGATGCAGAAGAAAAAGTTCTGGGGTAAGCTTAGAACTGGCACCCAAAACTTTGGAGATGCCCTTGACCAAGTCCCACGAAAGGTTTAATCCATTCCCACCATATGTGAATTAAGTTCCCATATCTTTAGAAGAGCACCAACAAAGATTAGATGTGAAATTCTTAGTACACACGAGCGGGTTTTCAGATGGGAAAAGATCCATCAGAAAACCCGAGGGGAAAGCCGAGAACCTGCCCCCATACACACGGCCAGTTTTCCCTTCGGAAAAACTCAGATGAGAGCTTTGGCCGGGAATCCCGGATGTGTGTATGCGCCATCGCAGTTTTTCCCTTAGGAAAACAGCTAAAAACTGCTGGGAATCCCGGGAGCAGGTTCTCTTTTTTTGTCCGACGTTTTTTGGCAGTTTTCCTGACGGAAAAACTGCGAGGGAGCATACACACGACCAGGATCCCCGACCAAAAGCTCTCCTCACAGTTTTCCCGTCGGGAAAACCGGCCGTGTGTACGAGGATGAAGGGTATAATCTATGTAAATTATTGGTTATATGATACTATTTGGTGCAATTGACACCCAAGACGTTGGAGATACCCTTGACCAAGTCCCAGAAAGGTTTATTCCAATCATGTTCCCACAAATATGTGAAGGAAGGTTCTCTTATCTTTAGAACAGCACCAACAAAGATCATATGTAAAAGGGTATAATCTATGGAAGAAAGGAACCAACTGGTCCGATTGGCACCAGAGATGTTGGAGATGCCCTTTACCAAGTCCAAGAAAGGTTCAATCCAATGTCCCCACCATATGTGAAGGAAAGTTCCCTTATCTAAAGAACAGTACCAATATAGATCAGATGTAGGAGGGTATAATCTTTGTAATTAATCGGTAGTAAGGTACCAGTTGGCACCCAAGACGTTGAAGATCTCCTTGACCAAGTCCCAGAAAGGTTCAATCCAATGTCCCCACCATAAGTGAAGGAAAGTTCCCTTATCTTAAGAACAGTACCAATATAGATCAGACGTAGAAGGGTAAAATCGGTAGTATTGTACCAATTGGCACCCAAGACGTTGAAGATCCCCTATGTGACCATGTACCTACAGTGTGTAACTATGTGACCATGTACCTACAGTGTGTAACTTGTGACCATGTACCTACAGTGTGTAACTATGTGACCATGTACCTACAGTGTGTAACTATGTGACCATGTACCTACAGTGTGTAACTATGTGACCATGTACCTACAGTGTGTAACTATGTGACCATGTACCTACAGTATGTAACTATGTGACCATGTACCTACAGTGTGTAACTATGTGACCATTGTTAATTTAAAGTGTTCTCTGTTGTGGAAATGGCATATCATAGCTTTATGAACTTCGTACCATCCTCTGTATACTACATTTTGTTTCTGTATGTGCTGATGGAATTTTCTTCTGTCATTCTTTTTGTACAACTGACCTTGTGACACAATAAAAAATCTGATTTAAAAAACAACAATCATGTAACTAAATGACCATGTAACCATGTAACCATGTATCTATGTAACTATGTAACCATGTGACCA